>NC_056729.1:1173932935-1174030435 GCF_019279795.1 Protopterus annectens | reverse complement strand
TCTTTAAAATGAAGCCACCAAACAGTCCAATTCTCATAAAACTTTCTCATATTCATGTGATTTTTCCGTAATTCCATAAGTTCTTTTTGTTTTCTAAATCTAATTCATTGTAATCAATTCTCTTTATTCCTTTACCTAGTCATATATTCTTCATTTTCCTGTACTTTAACCCATATAGCCATATGATCCAAAAATCCAGCATACATAATTCCTTTTTCTTTAACTTTCAAACTATTAGATATTAAAAAAAATAATCAATTCCTGTCCTAATATCATTCCTTTGTAGGTCCAGGGGTTATTCTCTCATACAGTTAAATTTCCACTTCTCATAATTTCTTTAAACGAGAATCACACCCACAGACTCAAAAACATGTTTATTTCATCATGGTTTGGTATTTCCTACATTTTAACACCAACTCTGGAACTATTTACAGTTTTTTAAATATTTTATATGCAATTTCTGAGTCTGACCACATGGGGTCTAGCATCATAAAGTGATCTTCATTGTTTAGTCTGCCTCTAGGTATCACACAATGCAGTACTTGACTGTAAAAAAAAATACATTACTCAGGCTTCTTTCTTCCTAAAGTTCCTGTCACTGCATTGATTTTATGTGCATACACTGCTTTCTGTCAGTTAATTTTAAATAACATTTCATGCCATTCAATGACTACTTAAAACATAAACAGTGCATATGCCAAACAACAGACTTTCAAAGTGCTTTTTACTACTGGTTCTTTTTAGAATTGCTAAATTTCAGTCTTTTGTGAAGCCTGATTATACTACTTTGACTCATCTACCATCCGCTTTACACCTAACTTCCTTAGCTGTCAAAGTGCTAAAGATAATTTGAGCTGTTACATCCTGTGATTAACAGTTCACAGCAGTAGACTTGACTCATTTATTATTTCCTCTGTATGGGTAGGGGTAAAATCAGGGAACTGTGATATCACAGCATGGGTGGGTTTTTAGGACGGTCATGATGATGTCAATTTGAGGAGGGAATTGGCCAGAAAACTACCTGTATGCATTGGCCTTGATGACATCAATGAATTGGAGAGTCCAGCTAGATTTTCCAGGGCACGATAAACATTATGTGAAAGTGAAACCACCACAGTACAGTAAGGTACTGTTCAGGTGGAAAGCAACAGTCCATTCAAATATTTTAAATGCTGTATTGTTGTTTATTCATAGCAGGGACTGTAAATAGACAGAAAAAGGACAGAGGAGTTGAATGTTTAATAATAGAATCCTGTTGTTGTCCTTTAACCATTTTAACATCACAATTGCTTTTACTTTTTCTTAAATTACAATTAAAATCACCCACCACTATAATGTCCATATTTACACAACCATATTCAAAAATAGTTTTAAATGTAATTTCTCTCACTTATTTTGTTACATATGCATATAAAGCTATAATTCTATCCACATATTTTTCCATCTCAAATCTCTTACACTAATTCATCCTAGTATGGATGGCACAGTGGAGCAGTGATTGCATTGTCACCTCATAACAAGAGGTTCCCTGGTTTGATTCTCGGCTGGGATGCCTTCTGTGTGGAGTCTGCATGCCCTCCCTGCATTTGTGTGTGTTTTCTCCCACATTACAAAGACATGCATCTGAAGCATTTCTCCTCAGGTGTCTGCTGAAAATTGGCTTTGTTCCAAGTTGGACTTTCCTGGTAAACAAATGTTAAATGAATAAATAGTTCCACTATGGTTCCATCTAAAAATTTAATGTTCCACTATGGTTACATCTAATATTTTAATTCTTCCTTGACCTAATATACATATGCCCAAGCATGTTTCTTTCCCCATGTTCCAAACTCCCACACCATTCCAGAGTTTTTCAGTTTGTGTTCTTTCTTTCTTCCTCTGTTAATAATCTATCTTTTAAAACAATAATATGTGCATCTACTATGACACACCATTGTAATATACCTATTCTTCTCTTAAGATTTTTCATACTGTTCATATTTAAAGCTAATATTTTCAGCTTTTAAAAACAGTTAGTATAATACATTTTTTTATCCCTTTCCTTTCTTATTTTCTCTAAGCATTATATTTTTGAATATTCTTTTCCTTTATTTAACTCTTTTCCCTATCAAATTCTTTCTATTTCTTACTGTATGCCAGTCAGCTTCTTCCACACTTGTCTCCTCTGTCTCCTTTTCCTTGTTACTTTC
The DNA here is from genome assembly GCF_019279795.1 of Protopterus annectens. Classification (NCBI taxonomy): domain Eukaryota; kingdom Metazoa; phylum Chordata; order Ceratodontiformes; family Protopteridae; genus Protopterus; species Protopterus annectens. The sequence continues at coordinate 1,174,028,246 of NC_056729.1, read as the reverse complement.
TTCAACTTCATGGACAACCTTTTTAGCAGTCACAACTTTTTTGTGAATTTTCTTGTATAACATATTCTTCTGTCTCTTTCTCCTGTATAACTTCATTTTCATTTTCTTGCACATTCATTTCACATTCTAGCCATGAATAACCAGTATTGCCCCCTTTTTGCACCTTAAATAACATTTTTGCATTATGCCCTGTTTTACCACATAAATAACATATTTTGTATCACATTCTTTGATTACATGATCATTTTTCCACAAAAATAGCAAGTCTTTGGTTGACCCCTATATTTCACAAAACCCCTATTACCATGAACATTATTATTACTAGGTACATGCATAGCATTATCATTCCCATTTTCAGTATTACTCTACATTCCCATCCCCAGTCCATAGTCCTCTTCATCATATTTTTTGTGGAATCCATTACTTCTTTATATATAGTTAACAAATGTTCTTTCAGTTTTTATGCTTCAACTTCAGTTCTTAACTGGATTATTATTCTTTTTTTCTTTGTCTGTAAAAAGTTAGCACCACATATTCTGACCATGTATCAATATTTTTCTTGTGTTCCAAAACATTTTCCATGACCTGCCCAGTCTCAAATATCAAGTAAAATACCTATCTTTATTAATCAAAATAAATGCTCTTACCTCTTTGGTTTGATACCAACAGGTTGTATGACAGAGTCCCAAACCTCATACCTGTCCAGACTTTCTTCTTTTATACTGCTCACATGTAGTGTATACTTCTTTTTTGTTTATTTTATTTCTTCTTTGTTCCTTCTCCAACACTTTGTGCATATTTTTTTGTCTCTGGGACTTTTTCTGGCACAAGTCTCTTTTTCTCCTTTTCCTTCTTCTATTTTTCCATGATGTCGCTCCATGAAATTTCTGCTCCATTTTCTAGCTCACTTTGGTTTACCATTTTTTCCAAATAATCTTCCTGCAACCCCCCCACCCCAGACTGAAGGGTTGTAATTGTGCATTTTTCAGAGGTAACTTCTCTCCATCAAACAATCTCCTCTGGAAGTTTTCCTTTGAATCCATCTCTGTTCAGTGACAATCTCTTTCTCCTCCAATGTCACTGCTTTTTCTGTGCCCACATCATCAGAAAAAAACTTCTGGTAGTGATTCTACCTTTTCAATTAAATTTTCAGCAACTTTCACTTCAGTTTCAGCAAAAGCTAAATCAGCCATATTTTCTCCCTGTTCCTCATGGCTGCCTCTGTGCCCGGAAAGGAAACAGGAAGTCAGAAGGTGTAACACACAAACTCTTCCCATGACTATTAAGAGTATAGGAAGTTCCCTGATGTCCTGGCCAAATTTCCACTAGTAATATGAATACCACCTTGGGTCTCCCCTTAAAAGATCCCAGTAGTCTATTGGGACTAACATAGTCAACAAAGGGGAAATAAATAAAACTAAATAAATAATAAAAGTAATAAATATGCAGATTATGCTAATGCCATTTTCAGCTGGACTGCAGTCTATCCAGTCTGACATTGATTCATATCTAAGCTAGCTAACTGATCAAAATCAGTGACAATGACTCAACAGGTATCACATTGAGCACACTGAGGTTTGATGTTTGAAGAGCAGAAGACAGTGTGGTCTATTACTACACCAGATGCTTGGATAGATTTTTCAACACAGACACTGCAGTGCAGCTTAAGAAGGGTACTACACACCAGAGTAAGCCATCCTTCAGATGAGACATTAAACTGAGGTCTCATCTGTCAGAGCTGATACTTGTAGTTGATTACACAGCAATTATTGCAGCTAAATGGGTGATACAATCCTGAGGTTGTATTTCCCGTGAATGATACATTAAGCAAAAGTCACATCAACCTGAATTAGTGGTAGCTCAGGTGTATAGAAAAGATCTCAAAGCACTTAAAGGAGTAGGGTGACTTTATTACATAAACTTCATATACTATTTACACTAAAATTGTTGTTTTTTACTTTTTATATCAAAACAATACCAACTATATAGTTATATACGTTATCTTCATTTCCTCCGTCCTTTTCTATAGCCCCTTTCATATATATTTTGAAGAGAAAATACAGTATCACATGCCCCCGGATTCAGCAAGACCTGCACGGTGTGCATGATTAGTGTAAGAGGTAATGTGGGCAATATGGCAGTCGAGCGATCCAAGTACGTGCTTGTTTGACGTGCACGAGTGCTCTTGCAATAGTCCTGCATGTTCCCAGCCCCTGTATGCAAATTACCACATTTGCAGGTGAAAACCATGCAAATGAGGTAAATATGCTATCCAGGAATCTGGAATCAGGCTGTGCAGGACTAGCATAATCTACAGAAATGTACTTGTTTAGTAACCGAGTACATGTCTGCAAAATCCAAAATGGAGAAATGACAGCTCCAAATAAAGGCTGCATATCATTGGGGAAGCATGCCAATGGCCAAGTATAAGGCCACTGGCATTGCAAACAATACAAAAAGTAAAAAAATTCAACTTTAATTTTATTTTCGCCGATCTCGGCTGTTTAAGCATAGGGCAGCGGTGTGCAAATGGGATCGGTGGGAAAATAAGAAAATAAACCAAAAACAAGCATTCTAACTAAAATCAGTATTCTGCCATGCAAGTCAATGGCAGGCAAAAGACAACCTGGCCAGTGAACAGTGGTTGCTAGGGGGGAGTGGCTCAGTGTGACACGTAACTATGCATTAGCAGGCAATCCTATGCAAATGAGGGGAAGGATAGTGAATCCCAGTTTTCCCCAGCATGTGAGGCAGGTCTCAACAGTGTAAGAGTATGAATAGCTGAGTGAAAGACTAGGAGGTAGGAGACATCATGGGTGGGTGTGTCAGGCATACTGTAAGCAGATTGGAGCCCTGTGGCTTGGGTTTGCTCCTAGCTAAGCTAGGGGGTGTGTCTAAACCTGCCTAGCACTCTTTAAAAAGTGTAAGCGGGTGTGCGTGCTGCACACCAGGCTTTACAGGGAGAAAAATGAAGTTTTTTTTATTTTATTTTATTTTTATTTTACATTTGTTGACCGGGCTAGTCTAGCTGGATATATGTCCATTTTCAGTAGAGGCCCGGGGAGAAAAGCTCCAAACAGGAAATTGACAAAGTTAAACTAAGCAATTCTACAGAATTAAAACTAGGCAATACTAAATAAATTGAACTAAGCATTTCTATACAGAAAATGTAAAATAAGCAAAATTAATTTTTTTTTTTTTTTTTTTTTTTACAAAATCACACTAGAAAGTTATGAGCAATTATTAGATAAAGGGAATAATAAATGTATCTTATTCTCATTATAGGAGAGTAAGAGCAGAGTTGAAGGCAGTGGATACAGGTGTAGGAATAGAGTTAAGATTAAAGAATGGAAGAGAAAAGATATCAATGGGGGTTAGTACATGGACAAAACCAGGAAATAGCAGCAAGGTGTACATTTGAGCACTCTGTTTGCGCGGCGCGCACACAGGCTCAAACAGGAAGACAATGGGAAGGGAAAACACCAGTAGGAAGGTAATCAAGGAGAACTAGCTTAGCTGGCAGGGGAAATGTATCAGAATCAGCCAATTACACAGGCTGCAGCCCAGCCCAGAACACTACTATAAACTAAGCAAACACCTTCCACACTGTTTTTTTCCTGCACTCTACATCACTGGTGTATGCAAGCGGGGAAATTTTAACAAACAAACCTACAAAATGAGAAGGGCTGCAGCAGACAACATAGAACAACATGATACAAGAGGCTGAGGGTGGTGAGGATATGAATGCTGCTGAACAACCCACAGTGAAGAGACAGAGAAGAGTGTACAGACCCAAGGTAACCTAGCAGGGGCTACATGAGCTGGAGATAGTGGAGCACTATAGGGTGGACAGAGACCTCCTACAGCAAATAGTTGAGCTGTGCCAGCCACACCTGTCACAACAAACTGACCGAGGAGAACCCATCCCAGAGGATACCAAGGTATGTGTAGGCCTAGGTATACTAGTCACAGGTACCTCCCAAAGCACAACTGGGAATATCATGGGGATCTCACAGGCATCAGCATCCAGAGTATTCCATCAGTTCCTGGATGCCATATCAGCACATGCCAGTGAGCATGTATATTTCCTCAACACCCATGAGGTGTTGACCAGCAATATGCATCTCTTCCACCAAATAGCAGAATGACCTTGGGTAGTGGGTGCTATAGACTGCGCGCACATATGCATCAAAGCACCACCCAGTGAGCAGGGTGGGGCCTACATCAACTGCAGGGGCATCGCCCTCCATCAACTGCCAGATTGTATGTGATGCCCAGGACATTATAATGAATGTGTGTGCTGGCTGCCCTAGAAGCTATGACAATTCCCACATATGGCATCTGATGCAGCTGTACCAGAGATTTGCCAATGGGGACATCCCTTATGGTCACCTAGTGGGGGATGCTGGGTACACTCTGGATCCATGGCTGATGACACCCATCAGAAATGCAGATACACCTGAAGAAGAACGCCATAATGAGGCACACGCACAGGCCAGACATATAATAGAGCATGTATTTGGGATGCTCAGGTCACAGTTCCAGTGTCTGGACACATCCGGTGGAGCCTTGCAGTATTCACCAACTACATGTACCCAAATTGTTATGGTATGTGCTATGCTACACAATATGATCTTGCGGAAACAGTTGCCGCAGGAACAGCATGGGGCAGGACCACACAGCCCCCCACCAATGCCAAGGCCTGCACAGGCACAGAGTGACCTTGAGGAGGAAGAACCTGAGCCTGCCCCAGTAGGCAGAAGGAGGCATGCCCAGTATGCCCTGGCCTTAGCAAAGAGGCAACACATAGCACATGCACTGACACAGTAGGGACCCAGGGAATGATGCCTCTCTCTGACTCGCACATACAATAAAAGGGATGCCAAACATGACACCAACTCTGCTCAACCATGTATAGGGAGTGTACTATGTGCATCTGACATAGGCAGCCCTCCAGCACCATCCTCAAGTCTGGCACACCCACAAGGTAAGTCAAGCAACCTACCAATTGCCAAATGGAATAGAATGCATTGTTACCTGTAGCTATGGTATGGATGTGAGCATGCAAGGGAATTGGGTGGCTGAATGTTATGGCAGCAGACAGTAGACACCCATAGTGGCACCCTGACATGTGTAACACATACTGGAGTCACTATAGTAGCCAGTACTACACAGGATGACAACATCCACTGCATGAAATGTGCTGAGTGACATGTGTGTCCATATGACCAACACATGCCAGTCAGGATGGTTTGCATACCCAGCAACAGTCGCAACCAGCATGACAGGTGTAGATAAACCCAAATAAGGCCTGTGCCATGGCCCCAGAATGCTGACTATGGTTTACCCCACTCCCAGGCCTACACAGACAAACCACAGCAGAGCAGGCAGTGGGATGTTAGTTCTGAAAGGTAGGAAGTCAGACAATAATATGTAGGGCAACCAAAGCCACAATCTGTAGTACACTGGTGTGTCTTTAGTCAGCATGATAGTTAGCAATACAGAATGAAATGGAGTACAAGACATACCAGTACAGTCATAGCAAATGTGTACAATTGTCACTTGTGCCCCGCCATCCTACATAGTAATGTAATAACAGTCAGGTGTGCCTCCCATCCCTGTGTAAAAATGTAGAAATAAACAGGTGTGCACCCCCATCCTACGTAGTAATGTAATAACTGTCAGGTGTGCTCCCTCCACTCCTGTGTATAAATGTAGAAACAGTCAGATGTGCCCCCCCGCTATGCAGAAATGTAACAGTCAAAGCCAACTGATCAATGGATACCCTGCAGAACACAGCATGCTACCTGTCGGTGTACAACACAAAGGTCAGCACTGCAGCACAAACTATCTGGACACGATCCATACATCCCACTACAGATGGCCATACTGGGCATGCTCACACACTTAAAAAAATGAAGGCAATGTCAGTCAACAACATACTGAAAGGTCATACTGGGAATGCTCGCACACTTAAACACATGAAGTCCATGACTGCAAACATCAGTGGACCAGACATATCTGGCAGTTGCAGATGTTAGTGCAGACACTTGTCAGTATGCACCACTCATACCTTGCACACACAGTGGATAGGAATGCAGACATATATGTCAGGGCGACACACTATAATATGCCAAAGGTAGATGTACATAGATGTGTGGAAGAGGGTGACTGTGACAAGGAGCCATCCAGGCTTGTCCCACCCAGCATACAGCCAAAGGCCCCCAAACACATGAGGTGCACGTTTCACTCACTGCAGATGCTAGCCACCAGTATCTGTCAGCATTACAGACTATGTGATGCATGTGACAGCTGTCCAACATGACTGTACAAGGAAGTAGTCATCTAGCAGCTGTATACATGTATCTGTGACATATGACCCCGTGTGTGCCTGCATGTGGCATGTCAACCTGTACATGAATGGGTTATGGCCCATGCACACAGCGCCCTCCCCATAGCCCTACTATGTCAAGCCTGCTGAGTTAATCCAATCTGAAATTCACCTTTGGGAGAGTTGCAGACCAGTAATCTCTGTGGTGCAGCCCATAACTGTGTATAGCTGTAGTGTGATTAACTAGTTAGGTAGGTGTTTGAACCACAGACTTGGCAGCTGTGTGTGTGTGTGTGTGTGTGTATCTGTGTGTGTGTCTGTATGTCTCTGACTGTGTAGAGCAATGCTTTTTAGATTACTCACACTCCTTGCAATTCATATACTCAACTTTGGCAAGGCTGCTGATGTCACACACCTAGAAATACACCTCTGGGAAGGTTGTAGCCTAGTAATCTCTGTAGCACATCCTGTAACTGCGTACTGCTGTAGTGTGATAAAGTAGTTAGGTAGCATTCTAACCCCAGACTTGGCAAGTGTGTGTTTGTGTGCATGTCTGTCTGTCTCTGACTGTAGAGAGCAATACTTTTTAGGGTACTCACACTCCTTACAATTCATATACCCAACTTTTCTGCAAGACTGCTGATATCACCCACCTAGAAATACACCTCTGGGGAGGTTGTAGCCCAGTAATCTCCATAGCATGTCCTGTAACTGCGTACTGCTCAATTGTGATTTAGAACTGTGGTAGGGTTCCATCCCCACCCATGGCAGTTCTGGATGTTTTGTGTGTGTTTCAATGTCTGTATATGGAACAATGCATTATAGGCTAGTCACACTCAGTACATTTCAAATGGCCTTCTTTGGCAATCCTGCTGATGTCACTCATTGTGGAATACACCTTTGAGGAAGGAGTTCTCTAGTAATCCCTGTGGTGCGTCCTATAACAGCTCCATGCTGTAGTGTGGATCTCTGTCAGGGGTTCTATACCCACACATGTCAGTTGTGTAAGTGTGTCTCACTGTCTGTGTAAAGAGCTATGCATTTTAGGCTAGTCACTTGCAGTACATTTCAAATGGCCTACTTTGGCAATCCTGCTGATGTCATTCATTGTGAAATACACCTTTGGGAAAAGAGTACTCCAGTAATGTGCATGGCACGTACTATAACTGCATAGTACTGTAGTATAATAAACTAGTTAGGTAGGGGTTCTACTCCCAGACATGACAAGTGTGTGTGTGTGTGTGTGTGTGTGTGTGTGTGTGTGTGTGTGTGTGTGTGTGTGTGTGTGTGTTTTTGTAACTCATATCCTGTGTAGAGGTGGTTGTGAGCATGTGGCCAGTGTGGAGCAGGTTTTGCATATTTCTAATATGGTGGCCCTACTATATTTCACAATGTCCAGCATACAGGGATAACAGATGTGAAATAGCTGAGAGGCTGGGGTGCAAAGCCATAAGCATAAATGTGACATCAAGGCCAGGCAATCAGTTAGCAACCCCAGTATTACCCAGAGCACACTATCAACCCATATCTCATACACACACACATATGCCTAGGCAACAGCCAATATGTGGGTAGTACACTTCATATTGGCCACTGTTAGTAACTATGGAGTGATAGCAGTGGGCTACAGAGGGCATGTCACCCTGTCCATCTGTGAAATATGCACATACATGCAGACAGTGCACCTCCCCCATGTTCCCCAATGGACACCTGCACCACCTGTGGTGCCATCACATGTGACCCAAAATGAACATACCATGCCTGACAACATGCCCTGTATGGACAGATGCCACTGACACCAGGGAATGATGGTAGCATGCTATCAATGTAGGTGCAGAGTAAACCTGCTGCCCATTACTGGTTCCCAACACAGGTGAGCAAGACTGGCACATGTGATGATAATCTGTGTTCACAACATGGGCCAGACACCCCAGGTACAGTTCCACATGTCACTGTACATGCATGTGGGAGGTGTGCTCATCCCAGACACCGTCCATGTCATGAATTAAGGAACACATACATGGCAAGCAATGCTTAGCATTGGCCACACACAATAGTCACCCAGGTGACTGGATGGGGGATACAATACCTGCATGTGTGGGCAAATGCAAAAACTACAGCGCTGAGACACAATGCAGACCATTGTCATGTGGCCTGATGCCAAGGTATACCCATCGTCTATCCTTGTATAGCCTCTTGCCACAGTCGACCACCACACACCCGTGCAGACATGCACCCATGCACCCTGTGTGTTTGTCTGTGTGTTATATGGTGCATATGTTCACATCCACACTCACTACAACCCCCATGGGCATACTGAAGCATGCTGTCTGATGTCAGACACCTCCTCGTACCCTTTGCCCATACAACCTCCATATGACCCATGTGGTGCATGTGATACTTGCACAGTGATGTGTTGTGGCAATCCTACTACTGATAAGTTATACTCCTGGCCCTGCCAAGTGTGTCAATGTGTGTGTGTGTGTGTGTGTGTGTGTGTGTGTGTGTGTGTGTGTGTGTGTGTGTGTGTGTGTGTGTGTGTGTGTGTGAGAGTGTGCCTGTGTTGACGCTGGTACCTGTTCATGTGGACAGGCACATGTACGTCACCTACTGTATAGCTACCGTATCACTGTTGCAGATGTCACTCACCATCACAGATATGTTCTGAGGGTTCCACAGCAGGTAACCCATGTGGTGCATCCAATAACTGCATTGAACTGTGATAGCACTACATAGTTGTCAGGGGTTTGATACCCTGTGCTGGTAGGTGTGTGACACAAACAAGCTGCAGTTTTACACTCCCACCCCTCCCTCACATGTCTTTGCCTCTGTCTGCCTCTCCCACTCCCTCTCTGGTGGATGTGGAGACCTACACCTGCTTTGCTTAGGCAGCAGCATGTGTATTTTAAGTGATGCTCATGATCAGCTGATGGCCTCTGCATGAATTGCAGCCCTCTCCTAGCTGATTGTATGTGGAACAGCTGTGGTAACATTTCCATAGCTAATTGCATGAAAACACACTCCAATATCTAGGAACATCATGTTGGTGTTGGCCCTTGTCATTCACTGTGAGCAGGAACTAGATCTGTTGGTTGGCAAACAGCATCTGAGATAGAATGGGAATTTACCTCTAACAACATACACTGTGGAAAAAGGGCGACATACAGGAGGGGGATGTGCCTGACCTGACTACAGACTGTAAGTGCTGCTATACTGAATGTGGAGTACTGTTGGTGTAGCAGAGTTTGTGTGTGGATATGACTTTCTTACATGTCTCCATACCTGCCATGTCAGTTCCATGTTTATGTGGAATCCCCATCTGCAGGGTAGTCTGCAGACAGGACAGTGTGTTTTGCCATTGTTTTCATGTGTTACCAATGGAGCATCTATCTGTGTTATGCAGATGGTAGTGTGAGGATTGCAGTCTGTAGATGGTGAAAGCCGTGACAGTTACTGGCTTCTTATCCCTCATAGGACATATGTAGCCACAAACTCTGTTACAACAGTAAATGTATGAGGTCATCACAGCAACATGTCATTATTGGCCCTGTGTATGTGCTATCAGCCACAACTCTGTCAACCTGTATACATATGTCATGCATGACGTGGTGCATATGTGCTGTACACAATAATTAGTGTCATCATATCTGCTAAAAAGCCAGTGAGATATCAGACTGCTTCACATGTTATGTACAGTAGGCGTTATATTTGATGACATAACCTGGACATTCTGTGGATATTTGTACAGTCCTTCCTGTGTGTGGGCATCAGTGTTACAGACATCAGGTAACAATTCCTCTTAAAGGAGAACCGGCACAATCAGGGCAGCTACATATTTGTAGGAGGTTTTGGAACTACAGACAGAGTGTGAGTAGAGTTGTGTTATGCTTTGTATAGTACTGGTGTTACAGGGTGTGTGTGTACATACTACTTTACCTTGGAATGCAGTCTGTCTGCATAGCTCTCAACTGTGGGCCTATCCTCTTGGTGACCAGAGGTGTGCCTATCATGTACTGTCTGTCCACCACACCGGTCCTGTGTCAGATATTTCACTGGCAGTGTGTGTGTGTGTTGAGTGCTATCAGTACATGGCTACATCCATTCCTGTTTCTAACCGCAGTTCCCTGACTAAGGGTATGTTTCAGACTATCCTGAAACACCAGCGAATTGCTTAGTGTATGGCAACAGTTCTCCACATTTGTGCCTGTGTTCCAGCCTCTGTCCTCCACCTACATATCAAGCTTTGCATATATGACATGCTGTGGGGGGTTGTTCCATAGTGGGCTGAGCATATATCACACTGCCATTGCTGCCATCAGTCCACGTCAGTTGTATCCCCCACACATATGGTGGGGCTGGGGCCATATATGTGTGGATGTCACCTACACAATACATGTGTGCTCTTAAGCACTCCAGAGGCCAGTGTATGTAACAATGGTATATGGCCCTGTATTATTGAGTCTGGGGGGAGCACCGTAAATGAGCTAGGCTGTTAAATATGTGGGGGTATCAGGGGTGACCTGCCTTAAGGTATCTGGATGTAAAGTGCCGTATACTTCAACTATATTTACATTACTTACATATATATTGGGTTAATGCAAGCCTACTGCCTCCTGCCATACAGACTGTTCTGTTTGTCAGTGTGCATGTGATGGTGTCAGTTATGCCTTGTTATGTAACAGTTACAACCCATTTGGCCACATGATGTCTTTACCACCCACTGATGTTGTACAGTGTGTAGATAGAGGCTGCTGAACTATACACCTGCATTACATACTGTTGATCATTTGGTATCCTGTGGCCCAGCCTGTCCTCACTATTGTGCAATTTGAAGGGCTTGGCCTGGACAGCAACAGTTGTGAACTTTTTCAGACTACTGTATTAGTATAACTGTTTCACAGTTGCATTCCTCTGTTTATATGGATGTCAGTGTCTGAACAGCTATATGACATGGCATATAAAACTGTAATAGTACACAATGAAAGCTATTCCATTTCTGCAAACCTGTGTGTGGTGTTTTCCCCTATGACCTCTCTGTTGGTATATGTTGCAGGCAATGATTGTCATTTTTATGGGTGGCCCATACAGTGTCCAGTTGTTCATGTGTTAACTGTAGGCATAGTGGCTGTTCCATATTGTGTGCACCTTCTACATATGTATCTTACTGTACATATATCTGCATTTTCTTTTAATTTCTCCATATCTTTTGGGTTTCTAATACCATGACAGGAATGGACCCCATTCCTAAGTCAAAGTATGATTAAAGTTCATGAAATTAGTATTCTTTCACTCTTTGATGTTAGCCAAAAGTGCTCTTTGCAGCAGCCACAATGTGCACACTAATGACTCCTTCTGCAAGTCGTACTGTGTTACATGAATTGTTAACATATCTAAATACAATTGTAAATGTTCTTTTTATAAGACCAGTTGCTCCTACTACTATTAGAACTGTCTGGGTATCTTTCTTCTACATGGCTCTCGTTTCTGCCTGCAGATCAAGGTATTTTATGACTTTTTGTCTCTCTGTACGCAAGACATTGTAGTCACTAGATGTGACAATTTCAATGATCAATGCTACTTTTATCTTCTCTTCTTGGACCACTATATCCAGTTTTCTAGCATCTATCTTTTGGACTGTTGGTATTGGGTGATCCCATGTGATGTAAACTTCATAATTTTCTATGATTCTCTGCGGCTCATGTTTCCAGTGTTTTTCAGCCACTTCGATACCATAATGTTTGCACAATCTCCAGTGTAACAATCTCGCCACATTATTAAGCCTTTCAGTATACAGTCCATCTGCCATTAGAGAGTCACAACCAGCAATAAGGTGATGTTGATGGCTTCCACATTCTACATTACCTATGGGAGGCAGACTGTACTGCATAATATGTCAGCAATACCAGCCTGACATCATACAGGTGGGATGTACTACTGTTAACATCCTGTGCCCATGTCGTGTCAGGTCTTGGTTATGGAATCTGCAACACTTGGTAGTGTATTGCAGGGTGGATGTGTTTGGTTGTGGGGGGGTGCCTATTTGTACAAGACGCATAGTGTGTAGGGCCTCTCAACCCCATTAATGGTGCACGTGGACATATGTGTGTTTGTTAATCTGCCATTGCTATCTACAGATGTATGGCCATATATACCGATATAGATATATATATATATATCTGCTGACATATATATAACTATGTCCATATATACCTGCATAGATGTATATCTGCGTACACATATGTATCTTGCTGTGTATACATAGACATATAGATGTCGACACATATATGCGTCGATGTAGGCATTTGCATGTATATATGTTCATATATAAAAAACAAACTGGAAATGAGAAATAAACCAACGACCCACAGGTTACTTCAACACAATTCACAGAACAGTCCAAAAAGTTGTTTTAAAATAATCCACTAAAGATGAATGTAATTAGTTTTCAGTTTTAATTAAGCGCTTTTCGTCGCTCTCACGTAAAGCGACTTCTTCAGATTAAAACTTCTAATACAAATGAACCAAATAAAAGGTGTTTCGCTAATTACAATGAAATCATGTGATGAAATTGACCAGTCAAATTCTACATTTCATTACTGAATAAATTGAATTGTGTCCTGATCTACGTATTATGAACACTGCAATCTAGTTTACAAAACAGAAATATTTCTAATACTTTGTCAGTACGTTAAAGTTCTCTGCATATCACGTATATTCATAACAAGCCCCAACGTAAACAGTCAGTAAAGGTCAACTAAAAGAATTTTATACCAAAATGATTGTGTATAAAATAAATGTATATTAAAATTAGTACACACAACAATATCATATATTAAGTTGCACCTCAACTAAAAATAAATCCATGTATATAAAACCTTATTGTAAGTGTAGTTACTTATGTTCTTTTTAACAAGTATATACTATTTATGTAACTTTTAAGTTCATGTACATGTTATTATAGTATATGAAATTAAATTCAACATTTTTAAAATGATCAATTTTTTATTATTTTTTATTTTTTATTTTTTAAGACTAACATACTTTAAAATTTGTATACTTTATAGCTGATATTTTTAAATACCAGTAAAAAGTATCCAACTGCAATTAATGTTAAATCTTTTTAAATTACCTTCTTATGCTCCTTAATTTAAGTAAACATTTGATATTACATCCATCATTAAGGCCTGGTTCACAAAATGCATTTGTTCTAAACTGCCATTCAAGCTCACGTTCCTCAAGAATTAAGCTAAATGGTCCTCCCCTAAGTTCATAGCTTATCTGGTCTATAGCTTTGAAGGAAAATTTGTGTAATGGGTGTATTGTAATGTGTTTAGCAAGTGCGTTGTTGGTATTGTTGTGGTTAATCGCATAAATATGTTCATACACTCTTTCCTTCAATCTGCGTTCAGTTTTTCCAATATAGAACGCATTGCATGAACATAGAGCTATATATACTACCATTTTAGAGTTACAATTGAAATTGTGTCTCAAATGGTAGTTTAAATTGTTACAACTCTATGAATAACCAATGTTCATATATTTACACATATTACGATTTCCACAAATTGTCATCCCTTTCAAGTACGTGGGAATATTATTATAAATGTTACAAGTTTCCATAATTTGTTTCAAGTTTTATGTTCATATATAGTAATGCCTATGTATATAGTGTTAGAAATTTATATATATATATATATATATATATATATATATATATATATATATATGTGTGGTATCAGTTTAGATAATATACTTGCACACAGATACATCTAGATGATGGTATACATTCTCTGTACATTTGCATGACTGGACTGGATGATATGTTTCAGATATTGCCCTGACTTTTTGCAGTTATATTGGCTTACTGTTAATCCATTGTAGCTGTGTTGCGGAGGGTCTTGGGGTCAAGAACTGCATGTGTTGGATATTGCATTGCACAGCATATCTGTTACAGCTGTGGTGGGGGGGGCATAGCAGTATCCCTCATTTGAACCCCCCACCTCCATTAACTGTGCATAAGGTCAGTTATGTCGTGGTGGAGTTTCCAGTTGTTTTTCTTATTTGGAGATGCAATTCACATATCTATCCATATATATATATATATATATATATATATATATATATATATATATGTATGTATATATATATATATATATATATATATATATATATATATAGATAGATAGATATAAATATATGTGAACATATTTATCTATCTACCTATACACCATTGATGTGATATGATTTATGTGTGAGTCATACATTTATATGTACCTGTATATCTCTCTACATTTACAGATCTATAACTGCCCATATGTCCAAGCATGATTGGCTCACAATATTGGTCTGTATCACATTCGTCTGGCCAGTTGACATGGATGATGTCAGGCATGTGGTCAGTCCAGACTTCATGTTGTTCAGATTATGTGTATTACAACAGATCACTGTTTAACTAGCAATGTTTTAAATGTATAAGAATAATATTTCACATTTATCCCAATTTGTTCCCCACATTTGTCACACTGTGTCCAGAATGTTTGCAATAGGAAGTTGAGTGTTATGATATTAGTACAATTCCCCTTATGCAGGTTGACTGTGCTGCGTGATATGTCTGGGAATACTTAGGATTTATGCATATCCGACATGGTGTAGTGTTAATATACTATGATTGTGGTATGCAGGGTCCTGGGTTTGGGCCTTGCAGTGGCTGTCAATTTTGCTGCTCGGTTGAACAAGAGCGGTCGAATACAGAGTGATTAATGCACTTTAAAGCAGGTGTAAGTGTGTTTGCACAATGGTAAGTGTTGCCAACTGCAGGTAACATCCAGTTACACCAGGTTATCCTCAAAATTGCTTACTTTGTGTACGCAGTGCTTACCGTCGCGCAAACACAAACCTCCGGTTACATATGCTTACAGATACTTTGCGTCAGATTTGCTGAGCCTGTACACTTAAACTCACTTACTAGTGCTGACATATGCTTATTACAGTGTATTGCTGCTTAACCTAACTACTGCTTTATGCATTACGATACTGAAACCTCACATGTGCATTTCCTGCATTATTCCAGTTTAAATATATATATATATTATTTCATGGCCGCAGTACTCCAGTTCAGATATATATGTTATTCTGTGAGTTATGCAACATGCATATTACTCATAACATGGTTTGCCATGGGAAATTGTATGTCTCAGTTCCTTCCCTGTTCACCCCCCTATATATGGGTATATATCTTTGCTTACATATTTATAACTATGTCTGTATATACCTACGGAGAGATATATATCTGCGTACATATATGCAACTTGCTGTGTATATGTGAACATGTAGGTGTTGGCATATATATGTGTAGATGTCGGTATTTGAATGTATATATGTTCATATATTTATATATATATATATATATATATATATATATATATATATATATATATATATATATATATATGTATATATTTCTGGATATATATATATATATATATATATATATATATATATATATATATATATATATATATATATATGTAACTACATATATAGATATGTAGATAGTAATATATGTACACACACATACATCTAGATGTAGGTATACATTCTCTGTACTGTTGCATGACTGGGCTGGAGTTATGTTTCTGAAAACACATGATTTATGTATATCAGGCATGGCTTAATGGTAAATCATTTTCTGTATGGTGTGCATGGTCCTGGGTTCGCGCTTTGCAGAGGCTGTTTATTTTGTTGCAGGGCAGAACACCGGCCTTTGGATACAGAGTGATTAAGGTACTTTAAAGCAGTTGTAAGTGGGTTTGCATGGGTTTGCATGGAGGTAAGCACTGCTAACTTCCGGTCACAGTTTCTTACACCCAGTTAGCTTCTCCTTTATTTAATCTGTGTAGGCAGTGCTTACCCCCATGCAAACGCACTTGCATATGCTTACTAGTGCTTACATATGCTTACTACTGCTTATCTGTGCTTACACCTGCTTATTGCTGCCTTATTTATTATGATACTGACTCTTAACATCTGCATTTCCTGCAGTATTCCAGTTCATAAATATATGTTATTTAGTGGGTTTTGCAATACAAATATTGCTTATACCATGCTTTGCCATGTAAAATAGACTGTGCTGCAGTAGGACTCGAACTGGGAATGCCTGCCCATTAGGCAAACGCTCTGCCTACTACACTATTGCTGAGATGCTTCATTTGCATATATCTTCCTTGTTATCCTCTTCAGCCTTTTAAGCTGCTTTCACCATAGCTAAGCAATGAGCACACCTGCGCACCTACGGTTAGCTGTACTCGGAGTTTTAGAAAACAATACAGGGGTTTCTTCTTTTAATTTTTATGTCCTGTTGCTGTTGTACACATGGGGGACTGTTGGTGGGGATATGTAGACACCTATGAGTGGTCTCACTCATTTACTTCTACTTTCTGCTGTTCAACATTGCAGGGGTGTGTTTATTCTGAGAGCTCTGCTCTCAGACACGCCCCCTGCACTCATACATGCTCCATGTAAGCCTGGGAGCTCAGGCAACGTGCCTTCATTAATATGCATGGTGCACTGGCGTCCTGCTCCTAAACGGGTGCTTCCATGCAGGACTAGACTAGTCCTGCATGGAATATTAGTAAATCCGGGGGATGGTTTCTCACATCTAGAATTCATAAATTCTATATTACTCTAAACAAAATTCTATCTACTTTTTCCTATCAGTATTTTCCCAACATTTTCCCATTTCCATATCATACTTAAATCTATTTTTTTAAAAACAGTCATATTGGTTATTCCATCTTAAACCTTTCCCATACCACCTATATCCTTCCACTTTCCATTAAAGCATATTCTTTTATTTCCTCTAACTTGTATATATACATAATATTTCCCCTTCCCGCTTATATTCATTTGTCCTTTCAGTATATGAAAGATTTTCCACATTTGCAATATTTTTATTCCCTTTTTAACTCCTTTTCATTGTTTATCAATAATCTCTTGCTTTACAAACAATTTTCCTATTATTCTGACTTCTTATTTCAAAAAGATATACCCCCATTTCAACTGCATCTCCAAACATTTTACTTTTTTTTTCTTTATTCACCTCTAACCTTACATGTCCTACATGTCTTCCTGTTCACCAATACTTTTTTTTCCATCTATGGTTTATTCTTTGTTAATTTACCAGGTCATGTGCATTTGTACCCCCCCCCCCCAGCCTGATAGCACAGAGGTTAAGTCACAGGATTACTAACCGGTTGACTTGGATTTAAAATCTAGCTGGGAACAACTGGGTAGCAGCAGTACCTGTGCAGAAGAAGGGCCTGTCAATCTATTTCTATAATATGCCACAAAAACCTCATGTGGTCATCATGAGTTGATTTCAACTCGAGGACAATTACTTAATGTGCTAAGACAAAAAATGCATCCACCTAAGCCTCTGCTGAAAAGGGGTTTTGCATAGCCCAATCAGACTTTCCTGGTCAACAAAGGCAATAACTGTATAAAAAATAAGGTAGGTGTGGGTTTGTTGAATTACTGAATTGTTGAATTGGATATATTAAAAGTTTTGGCATTATATGGTGTGGGGTGTATGTATGCAAGTGTTTGCAACTTAGGATTAGAGTTAGGACTAGGTAATGGAATATATTTAGCATTGTGCATTTGTGTTTTTGTATGTCTTGTTTAGCGGTAGTGCTGTGGAAAGGGTTTTTCTAAGGTAAGATGTAGGGTTAGAGAGAAGGTTAGGGGCAGGGTAGCATACATTTGTAAGGTAGTGCAGGATAATGAAGCAATAAACCTATGCCAAAATAACTATACTTAACACCAGAAACCATGACAGAGATATATTTCTCCACTGTAGGTATTCTGTTTCTTACATATGTCCTCTGTGTATGACATCGACTACTGAGCACTGTATAATAATGGCTTGCTACTAAAATTGTACAAAAGTGTTAGAATCATAGATTATAGTTATTGAGCTAACATTTACCTAGAGTTGTACACAAAATTATCTTTATAAACCAATTGTCTTTTCACTTGAAAATTAGCATAGCATTCTGGATCTGAGCTCTCTATTATTGTCTGTTGGAACTGCACCAGACCCAACATCATTAGACTTACTAGGAAGCTACACCAATCAGAAGCACTGCACAAAGAAGCCAGAGAGGACTTAAGCTACCATCTTCTAGAGCAATCAGTTTTTGTAATCCAGAAACTGACATCACCTCCATTAAAAGTAAGCCATCCTTAGTCATAGTCTACAATCCTCTAAGCTGGCTACAGTCTGATGATCACAGAAAGGCTGTTTACTGAGGAGCTGTGGGTTCTTGTCAATACGTGAGTACTACACTATTTACTTTGACCAATGTACTGAGATAAGTTCTACTACAAAGC
Organism: Protopterus annectens; assembly: GCF_019279795.1. Classification (NCBI taxonomy): domain Eukaryota; kingdom Metazoa; phylum Chordata; order Ceratodontiformes; family Protopteridae; genus Protopterus; species Protopterus annectens. Next base: position 1,174,009,525 of record NC_056729.1, on the reverse strand, counting down.
ACTCCTAAATGGCTCTTGGCTTCCAATGAAATCTATGAGCAATGCAAAACATATTCAGGTTTTAACACTTTTGAACATTTTTCACTCACGTCCAGTGAAACGCTGGTCAGGTTTCTGCAATTCTCAAGCATATTACAGTGTTCTGGCCATGGGTCAGCTTTTCATTGAAGGGTTATATATATTACCAACCAATGAATGTTACTCTGTTCTTGGCAATGACCCATATAAACAGCAAGACTCTATAAAGCAACCATTCCAAAAGAGCTGTCAGCTTCCATTGAAATCTATGAGCCACTGTTTGAAATTGCCCTGTGGAGAATAGGCTAGTTTTAATGCCCCTTTGTGAAATCACATTTTGCAAAGTATTTTACTAATACAGTTTATAAATATTTCTTGTAAAATAAACATGCTTAAATTCTAAGACATATTGCAGTATGTCCAACTTTTGAGGATACATACTTTTTAACATGTATGCTCACAAATCCCAGATTTCAGTAGTTCAGGAGTACGGTAATGGTATATAACCATGGGCTCCATCCTGGAAATGGCAAGCACACTGAAACAGAATGGAAGTGTAATTCAGAGAGTTGCCCTACCATGTCATTTTTGTAGAGGAAAGGGTGTAGGCCATCTTTTGACAGCATACATACGTATGTTGATTCCTATGGATGGAACCGGGAGCATAATCCAACCGATTGTGCATAGAGTCAAGCTATGTGTCTGTGTGTGTGTGAATGTAACTACCAGGATGTCTGTATATGGCTGTGTATGTCGGAATGGTTACCTTGCGAGGGTCAAGAGGGTCTACAAAGTGAAAATATTTGTGTGTGTGTGTGTTTGTGTGGGAGGGGTGTATATGTAGTGCATGTGTGTGTGTGTGTGTGTGTGTGTGTGTGTGTGTGTGTGTGTGTGTGTGTGTGTGTGTGTGTGTATGCAAGTGTGTGACTGACTGTATGCATGTCTGCACATGTGCATGTATGTGGGGCCATGTGTTCATATGAATGTGTGTGTGTTTGCTGTAAGGTGCTTCTGAAATCACTATGTATGAGTTGGTAGGGTGAATATTAGCATGGTCAGGTCTGACTGTGCAGTGTTCATTTCAGAGACGTAGTAAATATTTATTTATTTATTGATTTGTATTTACTTGGAAAGTCTGACTGGGTAGAATTTCCATTTTTCAGATCAATTGAGTTGCTAATGAGGTTTCTGAGTGCAGCTTTACATGTTTCTGAATTGGAGAGTATTGCTGTCACACAAACTGGAAATCCTGCATTGCTCTGTTAGCACTGGCAGTGATCATCTTTCTGAGTCTTAGGGAATATCACTAAATGTTAAAATGAAGAAAACGATGGGCTTACAGCAGAAACGTGCTATTGTGCATAAAAACATTTATACAATTTACTGACGACCTCAGTATTTTGTAGGTGCTGTAATATTAGTGGTTGTGAATTGTACAGCTCTATTTCAGCTAAAACATAGAAAATGTGTAAATCTTACTGTCTAACTGGTAACTTCACCTACCATGCAGTGATCATATAAAGTATAATAGCATGTATTTAGCCTCCTGGGTTCCCTCAGTTCTACTATACCAGAGAATCTGGAAAATATAAAATGAATGAGGGACTAGATTTTGCTTTTAGTTAAATTCCTTTCTCTATAATGCAGTTGAGGAGTCCTTAGAAAATGAGATTATCATATGCTACTCTCCTGTGCCAATTCTTGTTTGCAATCAGTTACAATGGCAAAACTCACATTCGGAAAGTTTTCCTAGCCAAAAGCTGGGTCTGTTCTTACCCAACACCAGGATAAACTATATCCCCAAATGTGGTCAAATACCTGTTCAGAACTTACATTTCTTTAGACTCCCTTTTTCACTCACTCCCTTACTTCTATCAGTTTCTGTACCCTGGTTTTCTTTCTAAATATACCACAAGCCTCCTTTTCCCTCACTTCATATTGCGATTCCTGTTTGTGTTATAACAAATTATCTATAATTTCTCTATAAACTAGCTAACATTTCTGTATTAAATCATTGTCATATAACTTGCATCTACTGTTAACCAATGTTTTCACATTATATCTACTACTACTTACCTCATATTAGCAAACAGTTGTTCAGGAATGGCATTTTTGTTTTATTTTAAGCCTGCTGGATCTAGCGACTATCATATTTTTGCCCAGTGAATGTTAACCATGTGGAGCCACTAGCGGGTATTGTTTCTAGCTAAGGAATGCTTTAGAGATTGGAAGTTACTTCATATTAAAAAAACAGTTGTTTAAGAATGGTGTTTATGTTTATTTTAGCCTGCTGATTCTAGCAACTATCATATTTCATCCAGTGAATGCTCATGCGATTTAACGCCACTCTAAACTAGTTTATAGATCTATTGGATAGAGTGCTACTCCATATTAGAATAAAGTTGTATAGGTATGGCGTTTATGTTTTATCTTAAGCCTGCTGGAACTAGTGACTCTCACATTTGCGCTCAGTGAATGCTCAGCATTTTAAATGGCAGCAACAATAAGCTTATAGATCATTTGGATAAATAACTACTTCATATTAGAAAAGAGTTGTTTAGGAAATGCATTTAAGTTTAATCTAAAGCCTGTTGGATCTAGCAACTATCATATTTCACCCAGTGAATGCACAGTAATTTAACACCAGAACTATTTAGTTTCAGATCATTTTGGATAGAAGGCTACTCCATATTAGAAAACAGCTGTTAGGAACGGCATTTATGTTTATTTTAAGCCTGCATGATCTGTTTGCTTTCTGAATTTTATTATGTATTGTCCAGACTTACCTGCTTGCAGCAACATTTCCTGTTTAAATTGTGACTAGCTTTGTTATTGTTATTATACATTAACTTGTGAATTAATCTGTACAATTGCTAGTAGGCAAGAACTGCTTTACTCGTCTGTTGTTTTCAATACTGTGTACCCAATGTATAGGTCTTTTTCTAGCGTCTTTCTAGGATTCTTGCTTTAATATACGGACCTATGTTACTAGATCTAATAGCTAAACTGCCTGCTATATTATTATTTTGCATTACTTCATTAATGTGTGCATATTGATAGTATTTAGTCTTATATGCCTAACACTTTTTGCATTTTTGAGTTTTTCTAAAAAATGTTTTTCTCGTCACTACAGCTCCTTCTCTCTCTCCCAAAGTTCCAAGCTCCTCAACCTTCCCTATCCTGAACTAGGAGTCAAATCTCACTGCCTGATGTAAAGGAGCCCTGTAATAATCACCTACTGTCTCATCTAACTACACATATATCTGTACTCTTCCAAGAAAGGAAGTCAGAAAGTATGTAATTTTTCCTAAAAACCTGGCTGCTATGCATTTATTGTAACTACTACTGTCTAGCAGTCTAAGGTACGCTTCCAAACTAGATTAGCCAGCAGCCATATCCCCCTCTCTACCCTCTGTTGCCTGTCTCTCTGTACAATTTTTAAATATCTGCATTTGCCTTTAATCTTGTCTTCATTATCACAGTTAAGGTATTCTTCCTAGATACAGTTTTTTACAAAGTATAGTCTTTGCAAGTATATCATTTCCAACCACTCGGTGGTGCCCTCACCTAGTCCAGCTTCTATAGGGCTGTCCCTCTGCCCCAGATCCTACCCCTCACATTTCTACTATCATCTCCAAAGCAAACTGTTTGTCTCTTACTGCCACCACTACTGCATCTCTGGACTCTATCCAGACCAGTAAACTAACTCTCCCTCAAGAATAAGCATTTCACTGATTGTTTTTTTCTCTAAGCCTAGCCCCCTTCTTGTCTCTACCCACTCCGTTCACCCTGTGGGCTCACTCCGCTCTCCTACCCTACCCCCAAATCCCAACCACCCTAGTGCACCTGATGTTATACTTCCCTAGCCTCACCCCCAACCCTAATCTACCAATTACCTCATTACATTGCTCTTTATCAGTTAACAGGTTCTGGCTCCTTTGGTTAGCCTAACCCTTCTACATCTGCTAGTCCCTCTAACATTCCTCACCTCGCAACTGGTCTTCAGTTTCTTCCAAATAGATTAACCTCCACCACCCTATACCCCTCACCATGTATAACCACTGCGGGTCAACAGACCTTAACATTCTTTTCTTATCCATTGGGCTCACCTCATTACTTATATCTCATGGCCTAACTTGCTATGAATCCCTAACTTTTGCTACATTTCTAAATCCCCTAAGACAAACAAGCCCTCTCTCTCTCTCCTATCACTTCCCTAACACACAGTAACATAACATCCTCTTCATCCTTCCTTCTACCTGACTTTCATAGACTAACCCATATTAAATATCTCCAAATGAAAAAAGGATACCCTTCTCTTTGTAAAATTTTCAAACTAACATGTAACCCTCATAATTGCTTACTGCTACATGGTGACATCCACCCAAACCCTGGCCCTAACTTCACCACCCTTAATACTTCTTCAGCCAATATTACCACTCCCCTAAATGTCCCAAAAAGCCTAAACTCTCTACTTATAGGTCACTTCAATATACAAAGTGTAAATAACAAAATTACCCAGCTACACCCCCTATTAGACATCTATTCCTTTGACATCTTATGCCTTATTGAAACTTGGCTTAAACCCACAACTAAAGACAATGACATTGTCCCTCCAGGCTATAACATTCTCAGACTAGACCGTCTAAATAAAAAGGGTGGTGGGGTAGCAATACTGTTCAAATCTGAACTGAAGGTCACATCACTAGCTATACATTCCCCACCACCTAATTACACAGAAAGTTTAACCTCTAAGCTCCAAATTAATACAAATAAATCGATATACATTATCTACTCATAATAACATCAGTACTCTCGAAAATACCATTAGCTGGCTTTCCCTGTCCCTACCACAAGAAACCATACTCCTTGGAGACTTTAATATTGATTGGAATGGCTGTACCTCTGCCAATCAAACTATTCATATAAACCTCTTTGGCTTCCACCAAACTATTACCTTCTCTACCAGAACCCACAAACCTAGCAAGAAACAAACCACCTTAGATTGGATACTAGTTAATAGTGACCCCCATACTTATCAAACAGGTATACTCCCCGACAATATAAGTGACCATTTTCTTACTTTCATTTTTAGGCAAAAGACTCACATTCACAATCAAATAGCTTTTAGAACTACCAGAAACAAAAAATATCTCAATCCAGTTAATTTCCAAGCTGAGCTCAAAGCTTGCAATTGGTCTCCCCTATAATACCTACCTCTTGACGAAGCCTTTCATACTTTAAGAAAACATTTTTGCAAATCCTTGATCACCACACTCCCACTTGCACTGTTAAAATTAAAAACAAACCAGCTCCCTGGCTCTCTAAGGACTCAAGGCTCAACATTCGACTAAGAAACAAATTTTGGTCCAAATGGAGAAAAACTAAAAACCCAACTGATCACCTAAATTTTAGACAACTTCGTAATACTACTAAGAAATCCCTAATCCTTGACAAAAAAAACTATTACCTTAAAGTCCAACAGACCCAACAACAAAACCCACAAAAGTTCTGGTCAGGAATCAATAAACTACTCCACCCAGGACAGTCCAAAACACCTACCCCCTCTAATTTAACCCAAACTTCTCCCAACCAACTTGCTGACACCTTTAACAAATTTTTCTCTGAAACAGTCCAATCACTAGCAAATACCTTACCACCTGTTACAACACCAAATCACCCTCACTAACCAACTTTCCCCAGTCATTTAACCTCCAGCCTGTTCCTACATCTCTAATACACTCCCTGCTTCTTAAACTTAAACCATGTACACCATCAGCTGACCTCCTCCCAGCTGAATCCCTGAAATTGCAACTGGTGTACTTGCCTACCCTATTTCTATCTTAATAAATAGAACCATTTCTGAATCTTATGTCCCATCCATCTGGAAAGTCTCACATATCATCCCTTTGCATAAGGGAGGTACCTCAAATGAATTATCAAACTTCCACCCCATAGCCCTTCTCTCTCCCCTAGCAAAAATTATGGAGAGATGTATCCACCATCAATTACTTCATTACCCCCTCCAAAACAACCTACAAGTAGACTGACAACACGGTTTCAGGCCACACCATAGTACTATAACAGCTCTTCTATCCTTTACAGACTGCATTAATAAAAATAGAAATACTAACCTGCTATCTTCTGCTCTCTTCATAGACCTCTCAAAGGCTTTTGATATTGTTAACCACCAACTATTGATAGGTATACTTGAATCACTTTCTCTTGATTCTCAATTAGTACAATGATTCCAATCCTACCTGGAAAACAGAAAACAAGCTGTCCTGTGGGACAACAATCTATCCTCTCAGCTTCCTCTCACCCTTGGAGGGTCTCACAAGGATCAATTCTTGGACCACTCCTTTTCACAATTTTCATTAATGATCTGAAAACCTCCCTTCCCCAAACTACATACATACAGTATGCCGATGATTTGACTCGACTAATGGCACAGAAATTGCTCCCGACACCACCACCAAACTCCTCGGTGTAATAATAGATAACAATCTCAACTTTGACACACACATTAACTCAACTATTAATTCAGTCAATAGAAAACTTGGATTCCTCTATAGAATCAAACCTTTTCTCACAGACTCAGCTAAGACTTCTGTTGCCCAAACCCAACTCATTTCCACCCTTCTCTACACCTCCCCCATCTATACTAACCTATCCAAAAGCAATCTAAATAAACTAGCAACCTCCTACAACAATTGCCACTGGTGCCCCTTTCTGTACCCACCATTGACTTAATCTTAAACTTCTTGGATGGCTGGAAGTAAAAAGTCAACTACTTTTCCAGCAACTCGTTTTTATCCACAAGATTTTACATCATCCTACAAATATTCCCATACTTTGTAGGCTTTTCAATTCTTATAAAAATCTTCCAACCCTAAGATCCGCTAAAAGGCTACAAGTCGCCACCATAAAATCCAGTAACAAATCCGGGGACTGCTTGTTCTTAAATGCTATTGTCAATACTTGGAACAGACTTCCAAGTGAAATAACATCCCTTACTTCCACCAACCTTTTCAAAAAACAATTGAAAACCTTCATTAAAACCCAATGGCTCTGCCCCGCTCCAGTCCTGACTGATACTATTCTCCTTTTTTCTATATACTCCCCAACTAAAAACATTTTTTTCCGATAGTTCTCTATCCTCTACATTTGACTTAATTCAACATTTTTTTTTTTTTTTGTACCTCCTTACTTTGCTATATAAACTCATGAACATTAAATCTGTTTTGTTTTTTTATATAAACTGTAAAAAGAACAATTTGTTTTTTCCTATGAGTAGCCTAATAACTGTTTGCTATAACATTCCTGCCAATCAGTTGCATACTTATGCAATTGTTTTGTATTTCCACTGCTTTTTTGTGGACTATTTGTATAAAAAAAATTGTTTTTATTTTTCTTTCTCTGAGCTTTTCTCCTCGGCCTCTACTGAAAATGGACATATATCCAGTTAGATTAGCCCAGTCAACAAATGTAAAAATAAAAAATAAAAAAATAAAATAAAATAAATGAATGTCTAATTTGGTATAATTATTTAAATTGTATTTGGTTTTGTATTATTTTTAAAGACTGTAAAAATTATTATTCTTAAGATGTTTTGTAATACTTTAAAACTCTTCTCCATGGGCCTCAGCTGAAAATGAGCTCCTACCCATTAAGACCTTCCTGGTAATCTAATGTCAATCAATCAATCAATCAATCAAATCAATACTAACTTTGTAAACCTTTGGAAAGAACATGTGAAACCTTCTCCCAGTGACATTTTCCCATTTTGTCATGTTTTAATAAACTGCAATAAATATAATCTTCCGGTGCTGTAAAATAATGCTTGCAGAAAGACAGGCATCAACTGCACAGTATCCTAGGGCATACTACGAATGCTATAAAGACAAATGGAGACATATCTCATGTAACAAAATAAGACAGAATTGCTGCAACAAGTAAAAGTAAATACTCAAACAATAGGGGACCAGGCAACACACCTGATGGCTTCATCTACAAAAATCAAGGAAAACCCGAACAATCATGTTAAATAAAATGTTACCATGTGAACATGTTCAACACTTATGGTGATAAGGTATAATGATATAATTTAACCAAGGGGGTTTCCATTTAGACCCAAATAATTTTAAACACATCTGTCTGATCAATATTACCTGTAAAATCCTGAAACCAGAACCAGACTATTATAAAATGAGTTAGGAGACTTGACTCTATTACATATGGAACAGCATGGGTTCATTAAGGGGAAATCCTGCCTTCTGAGTTTTGTGCCAGCACTTGATAAAGGTCCGATAGTCATACTGCTTGTATTGACCTTACTAAAATAGTGGATAATATCCTACATAAGGGAATAAATAACAAATTAATGGCATCAAGCATCAGTTCATATATAACTGTATGGTCAAAATAATAGTTAATCAATAGTACGTAATTACGCAAGATTGGATGTGACCCATCTATCCCAAGAGAGGTTATCGTGTAAAGCTCTGTGAGGCTCTGTACTGGACCACTTCTTTTTGGATGACTCTTCTCAGACATGAACGTTGCAAATTGACAAAGCATTACAAGTAGGCTGATGACTGCACACTGAGTTGCATAATTATTTATTTTATTTTACATTTGTTTACCAGGAAGGTCCAACTGGACACAGGTCCATTTTCAGCAGAGGCCCGGGGAGAAAAGCTCCAGACATAATACATAAAATCAAAACATAATACATTGAATCAGACATGATATAATACATTAAATCAGAACATAATACATTAAATCAGACATGATATAATACATTAAATCAGAACATAATACATTAAATCAGCAATACTTTAATTTTGAAGGTGGTTGAGAAATGTTGAAGCTATTCTGGAATGATGGCTAGTGGTAGGGATGAAACAGTGTAACATCAGGCATGTTGTGAGAAGTAAGATTCCTATTAAGTTGTAGGGTACTGTTAGGTAGAGAAGGGATTAATACTGCATATTGGTAAAGAGTAAAGATGGGCTGTACAGTAGTTTTTTTTTTATCCTGGGGAGTCACAGGAACATAGTCAGGCATCCATATAGTATGTTTTGAGGAGCTTTTTAAATTGTGGGGTGGAGCTAATGGAAGTCAGGTGGCTAGGTAGTATATTCCAGGCTTTGGAGATAAAATAGCTGAAGAGGGATTTCCCTGCATCATTGTTATGTCTGGTGACATCTAGGTGGCTTTGGTTGCTAGGCCTTAATGTTCTTGATGTAGAATAAGGGATAATTATGTTTTGAAGAGATGGAGATTTAGTTGGGTGGTAATATAGTTTGTGAGCTAATGTCAATTGATTGAGCTTCAGTAGCTGAGGTAGCTCTATCCAGTTCAGTTGTTTGAGAGCTACACAATGATGGGTCCTAGAAGGGGTCCCAGTTGCAAATCTAGCATTCTTGTTGTAACAAGATTCTAGTTTTTATAGGTCAGTTTTACGGAGGGTTGGTTAGAAATGGGGATGCGTAGAGGAGGGTAGATAACAGATGTGTCTTGGCAATAGTTGTTTTGGTGTGTTTAATGAGAAACTGCTTATTCTGGTAAAGGAGACCTAGTTTTTTGTGAACCTTCTTGATAGTTCGGGCTATATGAATGTCAAATTTTAGGCTATCTATTTCTACTCCTAATACTTTAGTGTGAAAAGTAGAGATGATAATAGTTTTGTTCTTACTTCAGTTAAAGGTGCAAAAGTTTTCCACAATGGCCAAAAATACATAACTGAAGCAATACCAATGGATTCATCTTTAATACACACTGATGTAGCCTCATGCTACTTGGAAGAAAGAATGTTAATTATAGTTACAAGATCAATGGCCAAATAATAAAAACTGATATCATCATTAAAGATTTAAGGAAAGTGTAATACAACAATTTAAATTTTGGCCAGTATGTAGCTTCCAAACATTGGAAAGTGTATTCTGTATTCCATTTAATTCTAAAGAGCCACAGTACCCAACCCAGGGAGATCATTGTACCACTTTATACCTCATTGAAGTGAGCTATTATTCAATACCATGCTATGTTCTGTAGTTTTTGAATGAGCCAAATGAAAGAAGTTCAAAAGGTACAATAATTCCCTACTAGAAACGTTTTAGCGTTAAAAAACTTGAACTACACAGAAAGATATTGAAAACATTCATTGTATACTCTTTCTTATGTGTTCATAAGTTCAGAGGTACATATTAGGCTATTGACCCATGTTGATCTTTAGAAGCTTAGTCCTACATTATCATGACGTTTTTAGCTGTTATATTTTAAGTAGTCCAGGGATGAGTATGAAATTTACATGTTGCCCTTATTCATGAGGAACAAAGGTGCTAAACCTGGGTGATTTTTTTTCAGTTACCATCCATTCATCCAGATTACATTTGAATAGGATACAGAGAAGCACTTTGCTTTATGTGGAGAATGTGCCAAAGGATATTATTATGCATTCCAAAGACATGTGTTTGGATCATTTCTCCCAGGGCCTCTGCTGAAAATGAGCTCTGCCCCAGTTGGACTTTTCTGGTAAACAGATGTTAAATAAAGTATATCAAAAATGTTAAAGAAATGTTCTTCTCCATGATACATATCTTTCCCTCCAACATGTTCTATTTGTCTTGCAAAAGAGATCTAGATATCTAGAGTGAGTGTTTATGCCTCCATTGGACTTGCAAATATGCAGTAGATCTGACAAGACAGGATCTGTTGAGACTATGTATGTGAGAAATTAGTGATCATCTGACAGAAGCCTGTAAGCCACTGAGAAGAAGGACAAGGCTTTGAGATGGTTTGCATGTTTGTTTATGCTTTAGGCGCTTGACCCTTAAGTAAGAAAGGTTTGTGACCATTCAAGTTGTGCCAAATGTTTGGAAGGGGTACACACCAAAATAGATATTAAATTCAATGATTTGCCTAATGTGTGAGGAATACAATGGCATGATCACATTTCTGGACCTCGATGCTATACCCATAGTAATAAACTATGAAATAAAAAAAACACTTTCTTACAATACTGAATACATGGTGGTTAAAGGACAATTTGTTGCCTACAAAGGTTTCCAGGTTCCTAACTACTGAATCAATTTTCAGGGCTGTATTTTAAATGCAATAATTACAAGGGACTTCTTGCTTGCCGAAGTATGCTATTATGCATTTCTTGGCATTCCATTGTAGTCCGTGGTTTTGTCGCCAACTATCAGTATGGGAAAGGCCATCTTGGATGATCTTGGTGTCCTCTGGGGAGTTTATGATGGCACCAAGTTTGCAGTCATCTGCATAAGCATCAGCCACAAACTCCTAACACTAGTTTTGATCTCTGAGAAGCAAATGCCAAAGGGGAGTAGCCCAACAACTGATCCCCAGGGTACACTGCTAGTGACAGTTCTTTTGGAGAAGGTAAACAGCCCATTCTAATTTCCTGAGTTATAGTTGTGATCCAATTTGCTATTCAAAAAGTTGCATAGGGATTACCATTTAGCTGGGAGATTTTATCTTTGATATCTGATGATGGGGTTGTGTTCAATGCCTTTGCAAGGTCTAGATATGCTCTGTATACTAATTTGCCCTTATTCATTGCTTTGGTAACCTTCTTGCAAAACAAATCAACCAGGTTAAGTTGACAAGATATGTCCTTAACAATTCTAAATTCACTTGGGTTCAGAGTTTATGTTACCTATACTCTTATTTATTAATCCCATAATGATCCTTACAAATATGGCTGGTCAGACTTATGGGTGTATAATTTACTGGGTCCATCGATACCCCAACTTTCCGCAAGTTACTTAGCAAGATAGTTGCTGTCCTCTGTATATCTGCTACAAAGCCTGTTTAGAAGCTGACAATGAATAGCCTCTGTAGGGAGTCTGACAGATCCTGTATCACCTGGCCAGTAAGCAGTCCAGTATGTTATCCAGCCCCATAAAAGCAGTGTTTTTGGCCATGGAGGGTGTTTTGAGGACTTGTGCATGGGAGATTTGAGGGGTGTAGATGTGGGTATGAGATATGGGAATGTTGGGGGAGGGGTGAAGTTAATGCTAAATTTATAATAGACTGGATGTGTACTCTGGGTCCAAGTAAGTGATATAAGTTACCATTAGCTCTGCATGTATTTTCAAGCTTAAAGCAGGCTTTCTGTTGTCCTATGCATATGTGGTATTTCTTTTAACCTCATATCAGGTTTTAGGTGACTTTATCAAGGTCCATAATTTCAAGTTAAGCTTAGCAAGAGGTTTTTATTTTCTTGTTCTTTTTTGTATATTTAGAACTACATTTATTTTTATGTGCAATGAGTTATTCTTTTATTATAGATCCCAAATGGGGTTTATTTTTGAATTTGGCATTGTGCTTATTTCAGAGAGGGCCAGATGCAGTAAGCAGCTATTTATATGTTTATAGAAATTAACCATAAAGGATTCTGCATAAGCAATGGGATTATCGAGTTGCAATGGGATGTTGAACTTAGTCTGGTCATCACTCAGTTTCAGTAGATTAGCCTTGGCATAATATGTGAATACTAATGTACTAAAGGTTGATTCTGACTTCAGTCTTAAGGTGAATTTGACTGATTTGTGGTCTGATTTGTCCAGGACCAGGAATAGATTTACAATTAGTAAAGAAATAAGCTATCCCATATTGTTGAGGACCAGGTCCAGGATTCTATCCCCCTGGTTGGGGTGCAGACTAAGTGGTCCATAGAGTTTGTATTAATGAAGTGCAGAAATCTCTAGGCATACATTTAGAGGATGTAAACATCTGCCAGTTAAGGGAGGGGTAGTTGAAGCCCCCAATAAGAATGGTGATTGTCTTAATACCCAGTGACTCCATACTAGTTAGGTAGGAGTTATGGGCTGAGGGGGCATAAAAGGTCCCTATATTTAGCCATGATGTAGCAGGAGGTCTTGTTAATTCTAAGTTAGATATGGAGGAGTTCTAGATTGTTATCTTGTCTAATTAGTCTGGAGGTGTATTTTTTTTAAAAAATATGGAGACACTACTCCTTTCATCTAGTGTGGTGGCCCAGAAAGTGTAGTAGGAATTGAAATCCTGCACTTATGGGGTTTCTATAATGATGCGGTTTACTATTGAAATCTGGAAAATGCAATGTTGGACCGATTAAAATGTCGAACCAAAATGTGGAAATACATACCATCAAAAAGGAACAATCTCGTAAATAAATTAATTGTCCACCGTAATTTGCTCTATTCGACATAACCTTAGTCACCCAAGCTATGCACCATAACTAACCGTTAAATTGTCAAGTCAACAGCAAGTTTTTTTAACTATTTTGCAGGGGGCTTGATCCCCTGCATCCCCACACCCCCTGCAAATTATATTTACCAACTCTGAGATCACACTACAGTAAGGAAATGAGTAAATTCCCTGTTCCTCACTGTACCACAGTCTCTACCCACAATACCAAACTTAGACTACCGAACTACACTGCACATTCAGTATTGTTTATTCATTGTAGTCTGGTTCAGCATTGTGCCCCTTTGAAAAGTGCCTTTTGAACACATGTTATTCGATTACCGGCACTATGGGATTTCAGTAGTAAACCTAACGATGCATCTATCAATATTTTACAATGTATGTTGTACCCATAAAAAAGATTTTTGTTACAGCTCCTAGCACTGAGCAGCAATACCTTTATGTTATCTGGATTATGTTTTGTTATGTTGGAAGCTTTTGAGGATTGTTGTCTCTTAAAATGAAATATGGAGGAGAACAAAGTTTTATTCAATATACAAAATCTGAAGGTCATCCCTGACAAAGTAGTTGGAACTGTCCACCACCTTCTCCCAGTCTGATATATACACTGGGCCCCCATTGAATGACATCAGAAGCTCAGCTAATTGTTGATGTCAATAATCTTTGGTTCATATTGCAGCATCATTCGTGGTGAAGGTAAAATGCTGTTCCAGGCTAGGCTCATACCCTCCACTGACACATATTCTAAGAAATCCATCATGTATCTCTTCATATAGCCCAGGGAGGTATGCCTCAAGTCATTTATGTTCACATGTATTATGACTGTCATATATGTACTTGAGGAAAAAGGACTTGAGCGACTGCATGATGTGGCAAATCCTGGCACCTGATAGGCACTGGTCTATGACCCTCTCCTTGGACATCCTTATGAATAGTGCATTAGCGTGTCTTACAATAAAGTAATCTATGACTAGGATTTTGGATTATGTGGAGGTGTGCCTTGTTGGCTTTTTAATTGAGATATCATGACTCCTTAATGTATGTTTCAAAGTCGTTGCTCTGAGCTACTGCACAATGGTACCTCCTATGCTAAGCCAACAGATATTGCCAATATACTGACCGACAGATTCAATGCCAACTTTACCCCCCCAAGGGACCAGTCACAATACCAGTAGATTGCCAGGCACCCAGTATTACTGCTGCACTGGTTAAAACAGCACTGTCCAAGGCCAAGAATACAGCTTCTATGGGACCTGACAATATCCCTGGCTGTGTTCTACATGAACTACAGAGTGAACTGGCACCTTACCTGTGTGCCCTGTTCAATCACAGCCTCACCTCAGGCTTTGTCCCTGCAATCATCCCTCTCCACAAAGGAGGAGCAACTACAGACCCTGGGAACTATTTCCCCATTAGCCTGATGAGTCTGATATGCAAAGCTAAGGAATGCATCATCATGGACCTAATAAACAAGGATATAGGGAATCTCCAAACTCTGGATCCCACACAGTTTGGCTTTGTGAAAGGCAGCTCGTATCTGTTCAACTTGGTCAACTTATTGGAGTCAGTCACCAGAGCTGTGGATGAAGACAAGGTGGTTCATACAGCCTATCTTAATCTGGCCAAGGCCTTTGAAACCATTCCCCCACTCAGGAATAATAGAAAAACTCACTAAGCTAGGCATCAACCCCTATATCACTAGATGGGTTGCAAACTGGCTGACAGGTAGAATCCACAGTGTGAAAGTAGCTGACTCCAAGTCAGACTGTCAGCCAGTCATATGTGGAGACCCACAGGGTTCAGTCCTGGGTCCTCTCCTGTTTGGTATCTACTTCTCTGAAGTCCAGGCCAACACAAAGGGACTCTGGCTGACAAAGTTCACAGATGATTGCAAGTTGGGAGCTATTATTAACTCGCCAAGTGATGTTGACATCCTACAGAAAGGCCTCACTGAGACCAACAACTGGTGTCAGAACCATGGCCTTAAGCTTATTGCTAAAACATGTGTCATAATCCCCTTTGGGAAAAACCCAATTCCCATGAATTACCACATCGATGGTAGTTCACTGAACATGGAAGGCATTATAAGAGATCTGGGAACACAGGTTGATAGCAACCTCTCTTTTGACCACCACATTGCCATTGTGGTCAGAAAGTCCTTCTATGTGGCACATCTCATTACTAAGGGTTTTGCATCCAGGAAGAAAGAGGTCATTGTCTCCCTCTACTCTTCCCTCATTAGGCTAGTCATTGAGTACAATACCCCATTTGGCATGTACCTCACTAAATACCTGCAGCAATTGGAGAGGCTACAAAGGTACCTCACAAAGAGGATCCTAGGCATTAAACATTTGCCCTGTATGGACAGACTAAAAACATTCCAACTATTCTCTGTCTTATATCGCCTACTTAGAGGTGATCTCTGCTTCACTTACAAAACCATGTCTGACCCAGCCCTGTTAGAAATGCTACATCTAAAGAAATCCCAATCCCTCCACACTACATGCTCCAGAGACCTCAACCTCATTACCACAATCAACAGAACATGCTGGAGGGACAGGTTCATAACCCAGAGACTGCCCATGCTATGGAATAGACTTCCCATACATGTCAAGCAGAGCACCTCATTGGCCCTCTTCAAGAGAAATCTTGATGAGTGGATGGGAAATAGAAAATTCACACCAGGGATCACTCCAGTGGCTTTACTCAACAGAGGCACTGGGAAGTAAGGTTGGGTGGCATAATGCCAGGGTAATCCTATGGGCTAGGCTTGTAAAGGCTCCAGGGCAATTAGCCTAGTACATACCTATGAACCTATAAACCTATGAACAGGTTCATAATTACTAGGTATTTCATACAAAGGAGGACACACTCAAGAACTGCAACGCCATCACCTTCTCCCCCTTAGAGTACAACACAGTATCAGCAATCCATCTACATGCTGTGGAAGTAGAAACCACAGCCTTCATCATCAAAAGCAAGTTACCTGTTATGCTATAACCATTGGCTCGACAAAGCAGATGCACTTTGAAAACAGACTTGGCACGAGCAGGAGTAAACTTATATTCCTTGGATCTCACAGTTTCTTGCAAATGCACTAAAACTCAATTCCTTGAAAATGTAACAAAACTAATTTTTTTGATTATTACTAGTTAGTGTAGAAGATTCCAGCTCTTGTTTCCTGTACCTAAGCTACAGGATTCGAGCCTGAGAAAATGTAGTAACATGCATATTTCTCAACTGTTCAGATTTTTACAGAATATGCAAAATTTTTGCCTCATATTTTTGGTCTGTTCCTCATAAAAAATTGTGGTTTTCTGGGAAATCACTAAAGACTGAAGTTTCTAAATAGCAGCATACAATTGAGTTTCAGACTTAATATTGTTCAGAAAATGCATGCAAACACAAATCCTGATATTCTGGCAACTGTCAAAGTTTAAAAGAGCAATATTTAAAATCTGTCCTATTTTTGGACTTTATCCCCACATTATTTTAGGCTTTGTCCAGATTGGAGAGGTACGCTAACATCCCCAACACACAAAAGCACACACACACACACACACACACACACACACACACACACACACACACACACACACACACACACACACACACACACACACACACACACACACACACACACACACACACACACACACACACATATATATATCTTGTATTTAAATTCTGCGTGAAATGCAGAAAAGGAGTAGCAGGTACATACATGAGTGTGTCGACACACACAGGGATGAACAGAAGAGGGAGTTCTAATGCTCTTAAAGGATCTGGCTCTTGTCTTAGTTTAAGCACATTTAAAATGTGAAAAGCTTTTTTAAAAGTGAGTCTGCACCCGCTTACAGTTTGCACCCAGTGTAGACCACACCCCATTAGTGCGTCTCTGAGTTTAAGTGCTTTTTCTGTACAAGGATTGGTTATTGGTCTAGTGATTTCAGATACAGAGAAGGGGGAATGAAACACACAGCTTACAGCAAATTTGGTTAACCAGAAATCTGTGTTTATGACTTTGAGGTATTTCTGTGGCATGATCTGTAGCTTGTGTGTGTGTTTGTAGAGGGCCACTATTGGTTTCCCTTCAGTGTTACTGCATCATTTCTAGTTGAGCACTGAAACATAATAGCTGTAGTAAATAATGTACTAGCTGTGCTGTTCTCACATAGTTTATGCATGGCTGCACTAAACTGTTCTTAGCTGCTCTGATGCTCACCATTGTTTCACCACCATACTCTCACATATTAAAGGACCCCCAGGAGAAAGTCAGAAAACCATCTAATTCATCAAATTCCAAGAGAAAAACAGCACTGTTTTAGTAACTGGTGACCATTATCAGGCACACTGACTCCACACTCACAATTCTAGAGAAAGAGAAGGCTACTGTTAGTTGTCTTCCCAGTGTCAGGAAACATGATACCATAGATGGTGAAAAGTACCTCTCACAGACAAAATGATTCCATTCCAGTGGAAGCCCATGTGGCTGTGAATGACTTGAGATACACAGTCCTGGGGGATATTGCAAACAAACTTTCTCATCATGCCATGTTTGAATCCTATGCAGGCAAGATACTGTTCTGGAGTGGAATTGTTTCTTCACCAGGAATGATGCCTATATTCAAAGAAAAGATTATTTGCTTCAACAATTGGCTTATTAGTTGGTGTAGGAGGATATGGGGGACTTATAATATGGGTGGTCCAGTATGTATGTATCAGCATAGTTTAAATACGGGTGACAGTTCAACTTACTGCTCCAATAATGATCTACACCTCTGCATCCATAGATTCCTCTACTGAGCTAAGCACTGTGCTAACCCCATTGTGCCTTTTTTGGCAGGTTGTGGTAATGGAAATCTAAACACAGACAATATCAGTGTAGTCACTATTATTAAAGTAAGACCATATCAAAGTGCATCTTCACGTATATAACTCCATGCAACCTACGTGTAGGTAACCATCAGCTGTCACCACCTTTTTATTCACTCACTGGATCTAACCCCACCTTACCCCCCCCCCCCACCTCATCCACAGACTCAACTTGATCCACATACGGGGCTTACAAAAAGATCAAAAACATTGTTGCCAGGTGATGCTGCTGCTGGGGAGTATACCTAGAACTCACCACCCTACATCAGCTTTGTGAGCTCTGCAATGGCTGCCTTCAGGAAGTGCATGCATGCTTCCATATATGCACAATATCTCATCCAGCTTGCAGCTCACCAGGCTCTGAGTTCTACTTTTTCAGAGATCATATGCTGCTTCCCTCCCCAAGATGAGCACATTGGCATTAGCCACTCACTCCCATCCACTCCCACCCCTGTGCTTGTACTGCTAATTGAACATGAGTCTTCTGGACTGCAGTAAGGGCTTTATCCCTCTGTGTCATGGGTCTGGGATGAATTGCATGATCGTGAGGCTGTCCTGCAACTTAAACACATACATGTTTAGGTATGAGACTGATTTTCAATGTAAATATAATGCTTCCTCCACACCTGAATTTTTAGGTATAACATGCATTCTGGCCTGATGGAAACTGTGGCAAAATGTTCATATTTGTCAAGGACTGTATAGCCACTGGACAGATCGCCAAACATCCATAAAATTGACTCACTGGACACCAAATTAGCTTGAACAAGACCATCTATCTGCTTGTAAACTGGTACTGGGAACCTTTTTGTCCTGTTATGACCACTATAAGATTATTAAATGTACTTGAAGAATTACCTTGTACCAAAAACATCTTTATAATGGGAGATTTAAACTATCATTCAGTAAAATGGAGTATCTCTAACTCCAAAGTAAAGGTTCTTAGACCTAATAAAGCCAACAAAAATCACTAGAACTGATAGTCAACAAACCATTTAGACTACATAATATTCTAGATCTGATCATAAGTAACATAAATACTATATATACATTGCATACAATGCATTTATGAGTAACTATTCTACATAAGATCTTTAATATTAACTCATTTGTATTTAAATTGTATAATGCATCTTGGAGCTTTTCTCCCCAGGCCTCCACTGAAAATGGGTCAATTTGGCCCAGTGGACATCCCCGGTAATCAAATTGCAAATAAATAAATAAAAATAAATAAATATACAACCGCTCAAGTGTCTCCATCCCTGGTTAAGTCTGTCCATAAATTTGTGACTTTCTATTTTAATTACTCTAAAACCCCTGCAGACAATGATTCTGAATTTAAGGATTTGAAATAAGGAAAACTTTTCAGAATCTATGATAAAACATCCACATTCAATTGTAATATCAATCAGACACTACACAAGCACAGATATTTATGCAAGAGTTCTGTTCACATGTTTACAAATGTCTAGACCAGGTCATCCCTAATAGAGCAAAATATAATGAGCGGTTTAAGAATTAATCACCCAAGTGGTCCACCAGTTTAAATAATCCCTAAAACAAAAGGAAACAAATTATGAAATCATATAACATATCTCACATTCCTCATATGAAAGACTGGATCAAGAATATCAGTAAGCAAGTAAGTTATTATAAGGAGACACCAACCATGTCAAAGTTGAGCTACTCCTGCATATGATGTAGCTAAGCTTAGGTATAGCACTCGTCCATGACATACAGTGGACTGCAGTGGTGATGCCCCTATAGAAGGGTAGCTATAACATGGATAAGGGAAAACATTGAGACATTAACTTGAATAATCTTGTTCATAACTCCTCTGAAAGTATCATACATGAGCTCATGAACTATGATATTGAAAGCCTTATCAGGCTAACCCTATATTAGTTTGGCTTTGTCAACAGGCTGTTGATAGCGATCACTCTGTTAACAATCCAGCCAAATCCCAAGAAAATGAAGAGAAGGCAACTGTAACAACCAGTATTAACCAAACAACTCCACTCTGAATGTTAAATGTTAAATGTTTAATCAGCGTAAGCGCTTTCATAACAAAAGTTACTTCATCAGACGCATAAGAACAAACATATAAACATCTCATATAAATACACCAAAAACATTCAAAGGAACCAATCATGTTTCCCTCCATTTTTTAAAAAAATAATAAATCAATTAAGATTTAAAGAGATGACTGTTAAAACATCATGGTATCACATTATAAAAACTATATTCATCAATAAAAACCATTGGTAACATATTGTATTACATAGCATGAAACGTTGCACCTAAGCATCATAATAAACACATCCTAACATATGTAAAATGTTTTGTAGAATATGGCTCATATAATATGTCCTATCTATAAGTAATAACTCAACGTTTAATTCCTTCCCTTTAATACTGATTTCATGGGGACCATATCATTCAGTCCAGAGCCCCCATGTGCTCCCAGACGTAAGATCCATTTCAACTCATAGGTTTCAGTTCTATTAGTTATATCCCCTATTCTTGGACTATCCTGAGTAACTTGCAGGACTTGAAACTAAAACTGATGGCTCTCATTTTCAGCCAGTATGTGTTTTGCTATGGCACTATACTCCTGCTTGGTCCTTTCACAATAGTCATGATCCCTGATCCTCTCCCTTTACCTACAGTTAGTTTTGCCTATATACAACTTGAAACAAATAATACAATAGGCAATGTGCACTAGATTTTCAGTGTTACAGTCAGCACTGTACCTCAAGTGCCATAAATACCCGGTATCAGGGTGTCTAAAATATCTAGACTCATCTATAAATGTGCAATAATTACATTTCCCACAAGCATGTGTGCCTAAGTTCTCATCTACCCCAGGTGTAAACATCCTTGGGTAACATAACTGCTGCTTCAGGTTTAAACTATTCCTGTATATATATCTAGGTCTAATACCCACTATCCCTGCAGTTTCATCATCTGTTAATAGAATATGCTAATTTCTGTTAATAACTTGCTTCACGGACTGTAGGTCCTGGGCATAGGGTAACATGACTGGAATGGGGATGTTACCAGCAGATTTCCTATCCCTCCTATTACCTCCTCCTAATAAACAGGGTTTGCCTCTCCCTTCCCTTTCACCTTTTACCTGCGCACAAGCACACATACCTTCCTTGTTAGAATAGCCTCCATTAATAAAGGCTGTCTTCAAATAATCCAATCCTGATTCAAAATCCTGATGTAAGGATGATAGTCTAGATACCCTTAGGGCTTGTCCCTCAATGATGTTGGGGAACATATGTGATGGATGCATACTACTCCGTTGCAAAAACGAAGGATGATAACATTCTTTTCTATGTATGCAGGTATGAATCTGACCATTCATTCTTGTGACAGTTACATCTAGAAAATGAATCTCTTTATCAGAACTCTGATAAGTAAAATTCAAGAAACTACAGATGTTATTCAAATTATCAACAAACTCTTGTAAAGATTTGTGGTCACCCTTCCAGCAAATGAAAAGGTCATCCACAAACCTACAAAAAAATCTAACATTAGATACATCACTGGCTTTGATGTACCTCTCCTCCCATTCATTCATTACAATGTTTGCATACACATTAGCACAGCTGGTTTCCATCGCAACACCTGATATTTGCCAATAGTACTTGTTATCAAATAAAAAGACATTATGCTCCAACACCATTTCCATTAACATACATATAAAGTCAGCTCTTATTTCATTGTATGTCCCACTCTTCATCAAACAAACTATAACCATCTCTAATCCTTCACTATTAGGAATGCAGGTGAACAAGGACACTACATCCAAAGTCACCATTAGATCAAAATCATTTCCATTATTTGCTTTTATGTATTTGTGTAAGTCCAATAAGAAATTTTCTGTATCACTAAGTGTCAAATAGAAACAGGCTTATACTGAAAAGAAGGTTTCTGGGAAGAAGCAGTCTTAGTAGACTTAGCAGGAGGAACACACCTTAAACCCTTCTTACCTTGCAGATGAGGGTGAGTCTGTCTACAAACAAACAAGGGCAGACTTAGAAGGCTAATTGCTTGGGAATTTGGGAATACAGGAGACAAAAATATATTTAAGTGTTTGCAAAGCCTTACTCTTACCCTGGAGGGTAATCCAAAAGCAGCTGTGTCAGACAGACGTTTGTATCCAGAGAGCTTCTTCAACTGCTCTGCCTTTACTTCCAGGTCTCTGTACCATACAGCAGTATGGGTCACACCATGGTTTTTGTACACCTTGATTTTCAACTTCTTTGGCATTCTTCTGTCATACACTACACCTGACACTCATAGGTTCATAGATTCATAAGTTCATAGATTAGTACTAGGCTAACTGCCTTTGTGGGTCAATTTTAAGCCTAGCCAATTTCCCCATGTGAGAATCAAACCCTGCACCTTTGGTTTATAAAGCAAATAAAATAACCATTATGCCAACCTCCCACCCCACTCTGTGCTATTTGGCTGCAGCTCCTCTGATTCTAGCTTTGAACTCTTCGTTCAGACTTCTCTTCTCTTCAACCACCCATCCAAGATACTTGTAGCTGTTAACCTGTTCCACTATTTTCCCATTCTGTCTCAATTCTCAGCTTCTTCTTATTTTCCCCATTTGCTGCCATTACAACAGTCTTGCCATTATTCACATTCATCCAATATACCTTCAATTTTTCATTCCATTCCCCATCCTTTGTTAAAGTTCTTGTTCAGTGTCTGCGTGTAATGCCACATCATCTGCAAACTACAACTTTGTTGATCTGTCCCCTACATCCTGTTTGCTAATGTAGTCCATCAACAGTATGAACAGTAGTGATCACACCTACTCCCACTGGGAACCCCTCTCTGAGACCTAACACTGTTCGCACTTTAGTTATCGGATACCTGTATATAGCTTGCACTAATTCTACCAATGTTTCTGGGACTTCAAACCACTGCACGACTGCACAAACCATCTCTCTTGAGGCCTTGTAATATGCTTTCTCCAAGTCAAGGAATGCCCAGTAAGACTCTTTCCTCATTTATATCTTCTTCTCAAGCATCTGTTTCACTGCAAACATCAGATCAGTCGAGCTGCATCCTGATCTGAAACCGAACTGCTCATCTCCCATCTTACTTTCTGCTACTCTGTGTATTCATTTATCAATCACCCTCTCCAGAACTTTCATGAAATGTGACAAGAGTTTGATACCTCTGTACTGCCCAGAGTTGAGAATGTCCACTTTGTTCTTGAACCTTGGCACTATAATGCTTATTCTCTTGTCATCTGGGATATGTATTTCTCTCAGTACTGCTATGAGTACTCTCAGGAGCAATTTCTCCCCTATCTGACCCAACATCTTTATAACATCTGCTGTGACCTCATCTGAGCCTGCTGCTTTCCATGACTTAATTTTTCTTAGTGCTGTTCTTACTTTGTCTATGGTGGGTACCTACTCTTCTCTCATCGTAGGCTGTGTCTGGGGCATTACAGCTTCTGTGGGGTTTTTTCATTCAGAAACTGCTGGAAGTACTCCTTCCATCTGTGTGATGTCCAAAATTATAACAAATATCAAATTACCTGAAATTTTAGGACAAAAACTATTTCCATAAAACACTTAACTTATATTTGAACTATCTTAATATTATATAAAACAAAAGAAACAACTCAAACTCTACATGAATGAACTTTTCTTTGGACAAAAGTGAAGTAGAGTCCTTTGCACTGTTTGTGAATATGGTTTGTCCTGAAAAATGTTATATTTCTTTACAAAAAATTAACGCAGTCTGAGTGTGTGTGTGTGTGTGTGTGTGTGTGTGTGTGTGTGTGTGTGTGTGTGTGTGTATATATCCTTCATTTGCCTGACAGTTCATTTGCCCAAAAGTTCATTTGCCCGACAGTTCATTTGCCCGACAATTAGAAAAAGGCAAGTAAAAGGTTTTTGTCCCTGGAGTTAGAATATATAGTTGGGGGGGGGGGGGGCACAGCTCCACACCTATGTTGGTTTTAGTGAACAATAAAAAAACTGCACAATATAAAACCAAAGTAGGTGGGGTGTTTTGCCCCCACACTCACTAACTATATATTCTAACTCCAGGATCACATTACAGTGGGGAAAAGGACAAAAAACTTTTACTTCCCTTTTTCTAATAGTCGGGCGAATGAAATGTTGGGCAAATGAACTGCCAGGCAATTGCTCTGCCTGAAATGTCTGTAGAGCAAATGAACTTTAGATTAAATGAAGGTGACCCATAGATATATATATATGTATGTATATATATATGTGTGTGTGTGTGTGTGTGTGTGTGTGTGTGTGTGTGTGTGTGTGTGTGTGTGTGTGTGTGTGTGTGTGTGTATATGTATATATATATATATATATATATATATATATATATATATATATATATATATATATGGATCTAATTTGATCTAGCAAATTTACGTTTCATCAAAATGTAATTTCGAGACTTCACTTTTGCAAAAGTGCATTTTTTCGAAAATGCACTTTCGTGTAAAAAGTATAATAGAAATAAAAAAATAAATAAAAACATGCTGTTTGCATGTAATGTTAGTTGTACATCAACATTTAGTACTGATGTACAGCTAAGCAAACTATTGCTGAGATTGTGGTACAGTGGGGATAAGGGAATATTCCTTTTTCCCCACTGTAGAGTGATCTTGGAGTGAGAATATTAAAGTAGGGGGTGTGGAGAAGCGCAGGGGGCTTGTCCCCCTGCATAATAGTGTTTAGTGTGTTTTTTTTTTTGGTTTAGGTTCTATTTTTATTTTTACCCGAAAGTCCATTTTCGAAAAAATGCACTTTCATGAAAGTGAGGTAGTGAATTTATGTTTCGATAAAATGTAAATTCGCAGAATCAGAGTAGTTCCATATATATATATATATATATATAGATATATATATATATATATATATATATATATATATATATAGATATATATAGATATAGATATATATATATATATATATATATATATATATCGATATATACCATATGTATGCACACACACACACACACACACACACACATAATATATTAGCTGCATCTTGATCTTGTATTGCGGAGCAAACAACACTATGCAATTACTTATCAGTTGCTTAAAGGAGTGGTGGCCTTGCAAATGCACTCATTAGGTTACTATCAGTGTTAGCATGCAAGCATGTTACTTTACCAAAGCAACATCAGTAAAGAAAACATACTGCAGTAATGGACATGCAGGCAAAACAGTACCAATTAAACAAATGACTCTTTTTAGCTATAAATGCACCAGTGATTGTAAAATACATGGATTACATTAAACAAGAAATTAAAGGGGACAGTGGGATTAACAAGAAAAAAATAGAGAAAAAAAATGTCTTATATAATGTCAGTGTAGAAGAAACACTTTATTAAAATAATTAGTGAGTGTTTTAATTTTACATTTCATTACATACTTCATCATATTGGTCTATTATGATATACAGCATGAAAGTTCTCCTGCATATTCTCCTCTGAGCATAAGCTAACCTAACATAAATGTATATATTGTAAATAACATAAATGTACATATTGTAAATAACATAAATGTACGTATTGTAAATAGCTCATTCTACCCTTTTCTCTCTTTTCCAACTAAATCATTACTCTCACTCTCAATTAAGTCAGCACTGCCATCTTGAATATTTAGATACTATGTAACCAAAGAATATATTCTTGTTCTCTAACATGAATTGAAATTGTAACTGTGTCTTCTTTACTATGATTGTATCTGTAACTAAACTATGTAATGCAGAGTTTTTCTCCCCAGGCCTCCACTGAAAAATGAGCTCTCTGAGCCCAGTGGACCTTCCCGGTCATCAAACTGGAAATAAAATAAATAAATAAAATAAATAAATATATATTTGTAATACCAGCTGCCCCCCCCCCCCCCCAACTCCTCCAACAACTTTTACATGTTAGTTGAGCAGCACTGAATGGTAACAAATAAGTATGAAGCCATAGCTGGTCACCTCTTTGAAAATTTCAATTACAATTCTAAAGATTTCTAGCTATAAAATGTATTAAAAGAAAAGAAAATAGATTGTGTATAGTAAATGCTGGAAAACACTTTGTTAAAACTAATAGTGAGCACTTTAACATTCCATTAAGAGTTCATCAGACTGAAATCTATAATAAAATTTAAGACAAAAGTGCTTGGCATTTATTTGAATGATTTTCATCAGTTTTTACATTACACAATCCCCCTTTTCCTTGAAGTGTTCATATTTATTCATTTATTAGAACACTCAAATGTTAGGTAACATCAAACTGTTCAGCCTTCCTAATTTTTGAAGAACAACCTTGATTTTACCTCATATTTCTGCCCTGACTTTATAAAATGTTTGATTTCATGATTACTCACTGAGGATAACAGTAACCCCCAGATTTTGCAAGGCAATATGTCTGTCATGTGATCCAGGAATAAACTGTAGGGGCATGTACGAGTGCTCCTGCACTAGTCCTGCACGGTCTCAGCCCCTGTATGCATATTACCCCATTTGCAGGAGAACTCCATGCAAATGAGGTGACTTTGTGATCCAGGAAGCTGGAAACCGGCCATGCAGGACTAGTATAATCTGTAGAAATGTACTCCGCCAGTAATGGAGTACATTTCTGCAAATTACAAAATGGAGCCATGACAGCGCCAAATAAAGGGTGGATATCATGTAGAAAGCATGCCAATGGCCAACTATAAGGCCATTGGCATGGAAAACACTTGCAAAAATAAAAAAAATCTACTTTTTTTTTAGCCGATCTTGGCTGTGTAAGCGTAGGGCAGTGGCACGCAAATGGGATCGTGGGGAAAATAAGAAAAAAAACATAAAATAAGCATTCTAACTAAAATCACTATTTTGCCATTATACTCAATGGCAGGCAGAAGACAACATGGCCAGTGAATAGTGGTTGCTAAGGGGGGAGGCTCACTGTGGGACATGTAACTATGCATTAGCAGGCAATCCTATGCAAATGAGGGAAATGATACTGAATCCCAGATTTCCCCTGCATGCTAGTCAGCACCCAACAGTGTAAGAGCAGGAATAGCTTGGTGCAAGCTAAGGAGTTAGCTGACATCATGGGGGGGTGTCAGGCATACTGTAAGTGTAATGGAGCCCTGTGGCTCGTGCTTGCTCATAGCTTAGCAGAGCTAAGCAAGGGTGTGTGTCTGAGGCTGCCTAGCACTCTTTACATTGCCTAAGTGGGTGTGCGTGCCGCGCACCAGGTTTTAAAGGGAAAAAGAAAAAGTAAACCAGGAAATAGCAGCCCTGTGCACATTTCAGCACTCTGTTTGCACGGCGTGCCCCCGGGCTCAAACAGGAAGGCAATGGGAAGGGAAAACAACAGTAGGAATGTAATCTAGGAGAACTAGCATCAACTGCCAGGTCATGTGCGATGCCCAGGACATTATAATGAATGTGTGTGCTGGTTGCCCTGGAAGCTATCATGATTCCCACATCTGGCATCTGACACAGCTGTACCAGAGATTTGCCAATGGAGACATCCCTTATGGTCACCTAGTGACAGATGCTGGTTACGCACTGGAGCCATGGCTGATACCCATCAGAAATGCACACACACACCCAAACAAGAATGCCATAATGAGACACACGCACAGTCCAGAAACATAATAGAGCATGGGTCTGGGATGCTCAAGTCACAGTTTCGGTGCCTGGAGACATCCGGTAGAGCCTTGCAGTACTCACCAGCTACATGTACCCAAATTGTCATCTTATGTGCCATGCTACACAATATGATCCTGCAGAAACAGCTTCAGTAAGAACAGCACTGGGCACAGCCACACAGCCCCTCACCAATGCCAAGGCCTGCACAGGCACAGAATGACTCGGTGGAGGAACAACTTGAGCCTGCCCCAGTAGGCAGATGGAGGAATTCCCAGTATGCCAGGGCCTTGACAAAGAGGCAATACATAGCACATGCACTGACACAGTAGGGACCCAGGGAATGACACCTCTCTCTGACTTGCACATACAGTAAAAGGGATGCCAAACATGACACCACCTGTGCTCAGCCATGTATAGGGAGTGTACTATGTGCATCCAACATAGGCAGCCATCCAGCACCATCCTCAAGTCTGGCACACCCACAAGGTAAGTCACTCCCCTTACCGACTGCTGATTGGAGTAGTATGTGTAGTGACTTGTATCTATGGTATGGATATGAGCATGCAAGGGAATCAGGTAGCTGAATAGGATGCCAACAGATAGTAGACACCTATAGTGGCACCATGAGATCTGTAACAAATACTGGTGTCACCATAGTAGCCAGTACTACACAGGGCGACAAAACACACTGCAGGAAATGTGCTGGGCCACATGTGTGTCCATATGACTCACACATGCCAGTCAGGGAGGTACACATACCCAACAACAGTCCCAGCCAGCAGGATAGGTGTAGACAAACACAAACAAAGGCTGTGCTATGGCCTCTGAATGATGCCTATGAGTAACCTCCCCCCCAGGCCTACACAGACAGACTACATCAGGTCAGGCAGTAGGATGTTAGTTCTGAAGGGTAGGAAGTCAGAAACTAATATGTAGGTCAATCAAACCTAAGGCCTGTAGTACACTGATATGCCTCTAGTCAGCATGATAGGTTAGAATACAGAATGAAATGGAGTACCTGACATACCAGTACAGTCATAGCAAATGTGTACAAGTGTCAGGTGTGCCTCCCCAATCCTGTGTAGAAATGTAGAAACAGTCAGGTGTGACCCACCAAACCTGTGTAGAAATGTAGAAATAGGCAGGTGTGCCCCCCCCCCA
Organism: Protopterus annectens; assembly: GCF_019279795.1. Lineage (NCBI taxonomy): Eukaryota > Metazoa > Chordata > Ceratodontiformes > Protopteridae > Protopterus > Protopterus annectens. Next base: position 1,173,980,600 of record NC_056729.1, on the reverse strand, counting down.
CTTCTGTGTATAAATGTAGAAACAGTCAGGTGTACCCCCCCATCCTATGTAGAAATGTAGTAACAGTCATGTGTGCCCCCCCAATCCTGTGTAGAAATGTAGAAACAGTCAGGTGTGCCCCCCCAAACCTGTGTAGAAATGTAGAAACAGTCAGGTGTGCTCCCCCAAACCTGTGTAGAAATGTAGAAATAGTCAGGTGTGCCCCCCAGTTCTGTGTATAAATGTAGAAACAGTCAGGTGTGCCTCCCATCCTATGTATAAATGTAGTAACAGTCAGGTGTGCCCCTCCCCAATCCTTAGTAGGAATGTAGAAACTGTCAGTTGTGCTCCCACAAATCCTGTGTAGGAATGTAGACATAGTCAAGTGTGCCCCCCAGTTCTGTGCAGAAATGTAGAGACAGTCAGGTGTGCCCCCCAATCCTATGTAGAAATATAGTAACAGTCAGGTGTGCCCCCCACTCCTATGTAGACATGTATAAACAGTCACTTGTGCCCCTTCCCCCAATCCAGCATAGAAATGTGGTAACAGTCAGGCGTGCTCCCTCCCAACCTCTGTGTAGAAATGTAGAAACAGACAGGTGTGCTCCCTCCCCCAATCCTGTGTAGAAATGTAGAAACAGTCAGGTTTGCTCCCCCCAACCCTACTTAGAAATGTAGTAACAGTCAGGTGTGCCCCCCAAACCTATTTAGAAATGTAGTAATGGTCTGGTGTGCCCCCAATCCGATGTACACACGTCGTAACAGTCAAGTGTGCTCCCTCACAACCCTATGTAGAAATGTAGTAACACGTATGTGTAGGTATAATACCAGTGGAGCACAGATGCCCAGTAGTGGCCAAGGTAGCAGGATAGATTTTAGCATTTGCACAATATGCAGGTATGTGTGTGTTAGGTTGGTGTGTGTTTCATATTGTGTGAGAGTGGTCAGCATGTATGCATGTTGAGGTATGACCTGGTGGCCATTGCCCACTACTTCTGATGACAGGGCAAAGTCCTCACAACTGCAGTGCCTAAGACAATTCCCACCTGTATAACACATGCTAGCAGTAAGCCATTGTAAATGTATGGTGGTAATATGTGTCACCATCTGAAAGATTGACATGGCATGGCTGCTGGGCTAGATATACAAGCAGTACACAGGGGAAAGTACCCCAGACATAGAGTATATATTGTGTAACTGTGAAATGGACACACCCTTGGAATTGTACAAACAGGTATGCATCACATTATCTTGACCTGTAGTAGGGGATACCGGTGTTGTCTGTCCGAACACTTGCAGATCACAAAGGAGGTAGGACTGATGTATTGGGAAACAGCTGATGTACCTGCACATGTCAGCATAACTGGAATGCCCCATGCATATCTGTGTGTCAGATGCAAGTAGTGTGCATAGCACACATGCACCCAGCTCACCCAAACACCACCCACAGGTACTTCTCTGGTCGTATCCCTGCTGTGTGGAATGGGTACAATATGACCCCACCTGTATATGGCAATAGCAAAAGAATGCAGCATGCAGTGTAGGTGTCCCATGCAGGTGTGTCCCTAGCCATAGGTAGCACCCTGCCAGCATCCACACTACCTGATCAAGACTGATAGACGGTATTGGCATGAACACCTAGCACACCTACCCTGTCACCACAGGGGAATATACTGTATGGCGGTCTGAGACTGTAGGACTGACAGAATGCAATGGCCTGCCACATCTAGCCCGCATCAACACTGAATGGCCCACAGGCCTCTGCCAAAGGCCTGTGTCTCACACATACTGACAATGCATGTTATGTCATGGACACCCAAATAACAACATAACACACTCCACATAAGCCATATGCAAGGCCCTGTGGACAAACCACAGTAACATGTCCACCATGTCCCACTGCATGAACTGTGGACCAACACCAAAATACAGCTGTGATGGGGTGATAACCTTAGGAAAAGTATCAGAGAATGTGTGCATAATGTATGGAAGAGGATAGAATAATAGAAGGGGGGGTGGGAGCATGGGCAGCATGGAATGTGCAAGGTCCAACACAAAGCTGTCTGCACACACTATCCCTTTCTGCAAACATATAAATGGGTGGCTACATAATTGCCCATACACCACAATAGATGCAATGTCCTGGCTCATTGCCCTTGCCTCTGAGTAACCTGTGCGAATCTGTAGATCTGTGAGGTATTGCCACATCAAGATAAGGCCATACTGTCATGTCGATGGATGTACAAGTATGGGATCCTCTGCCAGCACTGTGCCAAGGTGCTGAACCAGATACACAGACCCAGCAGCAAGTGTCTGCAGCTCCCCCTCCAGAATGGCATAACTTACCATGAATATGTAGGCGTCTGCCCACAATACCAGACACAGCTGCAATCACCCTTGTCCCCCAAGACATCACTGTGAGCAAGAATGTCCACCTGACAGTACATGAGGACAGAAAACATCACAGTGTATAACAGTACACATGTCTGAATATCTCTGCTAACAGCAGTACCATGTAGCTAAAGCAGCACAGACACAATCACCTACAGTACACACTATCCCCTGCACAGTTTGTCCCCCATATTGCCAAACGATTGATGAATACCCTGCAGAAAAAGTTTGCTACCTGTAGGTATACAACACAAAGATCTGCACTGTAGTACAAACTACCTGGAATCGATCCACACATTCAATACAGAAGGGCTTACTGGGCATGCTCACACACTTAGAGAAATAAAGGCAGTGTCAGACAACATACTGAAAGGTCATACTGGGCATGCTGACACACTTAAACAAATGAAGCCTATGCCTGCAAACAACAGTGGACCATACATATCTGGCAGTTGCAGATGTTAGTGCATACACTCCTCAATATGCACCAGCCATGCTTTGCACACACAGTGGATAGGAATGCAGACATATATCCAAAGGCAGCACACTATAATAAGCCAAATGTAGACATACTTAGATGTGTGGAAGAGAGTGACTTTGACAATAAGCCATCCATCACGAGGCCTGTCCCACCCAGCACACAGCCAAATGGCTACAACCACATGAGGTGTAAATGTCACTCACTGTAGACAATAGCCACCGGTATCCATCAGCATTACAGACTATGTGGTGCAAGTGCTAGCTGTGTAACATGACTGTACAGGGAAGTAGTCATCTAGTAGCTGTATACATGTACCTGCGGAATATACCCTTGCATGTGCCCGCATGTAGTGTCAACATCTAGATGAATGGGTTATGGCCCATTCATACACACTGCCCTCCCCATAATCCTGCTAAGGCAGGCCTGCTGAGGTCATCCACTTTGAAATACACCTTGGGAAAGGTGTAGTCCAGTGATCTCCATCCTTGGACCCATGCTTTTCAACATCTTCATAAATAACCTTCACTCTGCCATCCCAGACACAACAGTCATCCAATGTGATGATTCTACCTTAGTCTGCACCGCCTACAACATTCTCGAACTACTGACAAAACCCAAATAGCTTTTTCCACTACAGAGAACTGGATGCACCAAAATCATCTCTCTCTCAACTCTAAGAAATCTAAAATTCCCTTCACTCCTCCAAGGCTTGCACATTTGATAAAACAGCATTCAAAATCATAAGCCAAACCATGTCACCAATAGAGGTGGTCCCATCTGCAAAACTCCTTGGCATCACTATAGACGAAAGCACCTCAGATTTGATAGCCACATACAACAAAACATAAAGAAAACCCACCAAAAGCTAGGTATGCTCTATAAGAACAACTGCTTTCTCTCCAACTCCTAGGCATTCCTTAGCAATTACCTATCTTCTGCCATCTCTACTATATGGAGCCCCTCTCCTTACTAACCTGTCTTCTTCCATCTCCACTAAACTCGAAATCTGCTATAATAAAATCTCTAAATTTGCCACCAAATCTAAAACCTCTTCTCATCATTGTCTTTCCCTACAAACTCTGAACTGGCTAGAACTCCCTAACTACCTAGAATACCTCCAACTAACCACTGCTCACAAATTAATATTCTACCCTGATAAATGCCCAGCCCTAGAAAACATCCTTCCGCCATACACCCCAAACAGATCTCTAAGATCTGAACACCAAAATTTAGTCGCCATCCACAAACCCAATCGCCCTGGTGGCCAACTCCTTCTCTCCTACTCTCTTGGCAGGAAATGGAACTCTCTCCCTTCTACTCTTAGAAAAACATCTAACACTGAAGCCTTCAAAACCCAACTTTTCTCTTACTTGTCCACTAAACATAAGTGTACCTGCTTACATCCTACTTAAATTTAAATAAATTCCCCTTGAATCCCTCTATATCCTTTCTCTCTACTCTATCCTAATTCTCTTTTTTTTTTCTCTCTTCTCCTTTTTTCTCTCGATCACAAGCTTGATCAAACCTTAATCTACTCTCAGTCTATGTACTTTCTCTCTCTCTCTTCTCCTCATATGTAAATATTGTAAATAGCATGTAACCTTAGACCTTCTTCTCATACAGTTTCAACTGCTACTTGAAGGAAACTACTAAAACTGTGTGTATTTGCTTTTTTTTACTAACTGTATCAATGTAATGTAATTTCAAATGTATATATTTTATTACTACCTTTTACACCATGTAACTTAGATTGAATTTGCTTTGCTTTTGGAGCTCTTCTCCCCGGGCCTCCACTGAAAATGGGTACTTTCTGGCCCAGTGGACTTCCCCGGTAATCAAACTGGAAATAAATAAATAAATAGTTCAGTGATCTCCATGGTGTGCTCTATAACTGTGTACTGCTGTAGTGTGATAAACTAGTTAGCTAAGAGTTCTAATCCCAGACATGGTAACTGTGTGTGTGTATGTGTGTGTCTCTGTCTGTGTAGAGAGCAATGCTTTTTAGGCTAGTCACACTCACTACAATTCAAATGCCCTACTTTGGCAAGCCTGCTGATGTCATTCACCTTTGGGGAAGGAGTACTCCAGTAATCTCCATGGCACATCCTATAACAGTGTAAAGCTGTTGTGTGAAATCGAACTCTGGTAGGGGTTCTATTCACACACATGGCAAGTGTGGATGTTTGTGTGTGTGTTTCTATGTCTGTGTAGGAAGTAATGCTTTTTAGGCTAGTCACACTCATTACAATTCAAATGCCCTACTTTGACAAGCCTGCTGATGTCATCCACTGTGTAATACACCTTTGGGGAAAGAGTTTTCCAGTAATCTCCATGGCATGACCTATAACAGTGTAATGCTGTAGTATGATATAGAACTTGGGTAGGGGTTCTCTTCCCACACATGGCAAGTGTGGATGTTTGTGTGCGTGTGTGTGTGTGTGTGTGTGTGTGTTTCTATGTCTGTACAGGGAGTAATTATTTTTAGGCTAGTCACACTCACTACAATTCAAATGCACTACTTTGGCAAGCCTGCTGATGTCATTCACTGTGAAATACACCTTTGGGGAAGGAGTACTCCAATAATCTCAGTGGCGCGTCCTATAACTGCTTAGTTGTGTAATAAACTAGTTAGGTAGGAGTTCTATTCCCAGATATGGCAGGTGTGTGTGTGTGTGTGTGTGTGTGTGTGTGTGTCTGTGGTTGCCATTCATATCCTGTGTGGAGATGGCTGTGAGTGTGTAACAACTGGACACACTGTGGAGTGGGTTTTGCAAATTTCTTATATGGTGGCCCTAGTATATGTCACAATGTCTACCTTACAGGGATAACACATGTGAAATAGCTGAGAGGCTGGGGTGCAAATCCATACCCCTACATGTGACATCAAGGTCTGGCGAATAAAGTTAGCAACCCTTGTATTACCCAGAGAACACTCTCAACCCATGTCTCATACACACACACACTTGCCTAAACAACAACCGCTATGTTGGTAGTACCCTGCATATTGCCCACTGATAGTAACCATGGTGTGAATGAAGTGGGCTACAGAGGGCATGGCACCCTGTCCATCAGTCCAATAGGCATATACATGCAGACAGTGCACCTTCCCTATATTCCCCACTGGACACCTACAACATCTGTGGTGCCATCAAATGTGACCCACAAAGGACATACCATGCTTTAAACACATGCCCTGTATGAACAGATGCCACTGACATCAGGGAATGCCTGTATCTAGCTATCAATGTAGGTGCAGGGTAAACCTGCTGTCCATTATCAGTTTCTGCCACATGATACCAGGACTGGCACATCTGATGATAACAATCTGTCTACACATCATGGGTCAGACACCCCAGGTGCAGTTACACATGTCACTGTACATGCATGTGGGACATGTGCACATCCCAGACACTGTCCATGTCATGGACTAAGGAACACATACATGGCACGCAATGCACAGCAATGGCCACACACAATAGTTACCCAGGTGACTGGATGGTGGATACAATACCCACCTGTGTGGGCCAATCCAGACACTACACCCCTGAACCACACTGCAGACCATTGTCATGTGGCCAGATGCCAAGGCATACCCATCAGTTAGCCTTGTATAGCCATCTGGCACAGTCGACCACTACACACCCGTGAAGCAATGCACCCATGCATGTCAGTACTGGCACCCTGTGTCTGTGCGTGTGGTGTATGATGTCTATGGCCACAATCACACTTGCCACAACCCACACTGATATACTGAAGCATGCTGTCTGTCAGACACCTCCACATATCTTTTTCCCATATAACCTCCGGATAACCCCTGTGGTGCATGTGATACCTGCACAGTACTGTACTGTGGCTATCTGACTAGTGAGGAGTTGTATTCCTGACCATGTCAAGTGTGTCAATGTGTCTGGTTCCTTGAGAGAGTGTGGCTGTGTTGACGCTGACACATGTTCATGCGGACAAGCATGTGTGCTACATCTACCGTATAGCTACCATATCACTGTTGCAAATGTCACTCACCATCACATATATGTTTGGAGGGCTTCTCAATATATAACCTATGTGGTGCATCCAATAACTGCATAGACATGTGATAGCAATACGTAGTCAGTCAGGGGTTTGATACTCTGTACTGGTAGGTGTGACACAAGCATGCTTAAGTTTTACTCTCCCTGACCTATCTTTGCCTCTGTCTGCCTCTCTCACTCCCTCTCTGGTGGATGTGGAGACTTACGCCTGCTTTGCCTATGCTACAGCATGTGTATTGTATTGTATGTATTGTAAGTGATGTTCATGATCAGCTGATGGCCTCTGCATGAATTGCAGCCCTCCTCTAACTGATTGCATGTGGAACAGCTGTGGTAACATTCCCATAGCCAATTGCATGGAAACACACTCCAATATCTAGGAATATCATGTTGGTGTTGGGCCTTTTCATTCACTCTGAGCAGGACCTAGATCTGTTGCTTGGCAAACAGCATCACAGATGGATTGAGGATTTACCTTTAACAACATACACTGTGGAGACAGGCCAAAACACTGGAGGGAGATGTGCCTGACATGACTACAGAATGTTAGTGCTGCTGTACTGCATTTGGAATAATGTTGGCTTAACAGGGTTTGTGTGGATATGGCTGTCTTACATGTTTTAATACCGGTCATGTCAGTGCTATGTTTATGAGGAAGCCCTCATCTGTAGGGTCATCTGCAGACTAGGCAGTGTGTGGTGCCTTTTGTTTCTTGTGTTACCCACATAGCACCTATCTGTGAACTGCAGAAGCATAGTGTGAGGATTGCAGTCAGCACATGGTGACAGCCATGAGAGTTACTGACTTCATATCAATCATAGGACATATGTTGCAACAAAGCCTGTTACAACAGTAAATGTATGAGGTTATCATAGCAACATGTCAATATTTGCCCTGTGTTTGTGCCTCCAGTCACAACTCTGTCAACCTTTGTACATATGTCATGCAGTAAGTTCTGTACACCATATTTATTGACATCATACAAGCCAGTGAGATATCAGACTGCTACACATGTTATGTATAGTAGGGGTTATATTATAGGACATAACCTGGGCATTCTGTGGTTGTGTGTACAGTACTGAGATCTGTGTACTTATGGTGATTGTCGACAGTGTGTGTATTGTGAATATGTACCTTTGCCCGTGTACAGACTGTGGTAGATGTCATTGTTCTTGGTCCTGTTCTATCTGATGTTACATGCTGCTCCACTGTATGTTACCCTATCAGCTTAAATGTTTGTAGGGCCAAACACACACATGTCCCATACCACAGACAGGCATCGGTCCACATTGTGTAGTGGCCCAGTATATGTAGGGCTAGTTTGTGAGTGGCACATATGAGGATGGTGTTGATCAGATAGTCCATATACTATAATATTAGGCTAGCTTACCATATGTGGCTGTGGCTGTGTTCACATTGGTTGTGGTTATGCACTTTCACACAGGTGTCTGTTACTCAGTGCTGTGACATGCTTGTAGAGCCTGCTATATATGCAGGTACATGCATATTCCCCCATAGGAAATCTAGGCCAGTGTTGTGGCAGTCTGCCTGTAGCCTGCACAGTGCTTTGTTACATGCCTAGCAGCTTAATGCACTTACCCAGTGAGATGTTATGTCCAGATACTTGCCAGATTTACTGCTGCTGGACCACCATAACAGTCATGTATGTCAGACAAAGCAGTGTGATGCTATACAGATGTATGGCACTAACTAGTGGGTAGTATGGGGCCATGGCATCTCTGTACCAGCGGTTATTATTATGTGTCAAGACAGACAGGGGTGTGTGAATGCATAACCTATGGGGGCAAATGTGTACTACTATTTACATGATATACCCATCTATATGGCTGTTAACAGCCACATTGTCAGGCTTGGTCCACATGTCTTGCACTAAGGGGTTCTGTGTATACCTCTGGAATAACCAGAGTGTGTCAGACTGTCCACATATATTGGTAGTCCACAGCATCATTACTGTGCTAGCAATGGTACTGTATTCTGATGTCCTTAGGATGTCTATCAGTAGCCAATGGCACACATGTTAAAAGCAGATGTGACCTCCCACACACAACATGTCTGTAAAGACCATCCCTATTACAGTAGCAATAGTCTCAAATATGTGCAATACATACCTGACATCCCCTTGCACTAAGAGGTTGGGACTATTGGGGTTCAGGTAGGGCTCCACTCCATGTTCAGGACATATGGTGAACATATATGTATATATAATTATCCATATATCTGTATAGATATATACACATATCGACATACATAGATGGATATGTATATGTACATATATATATATATATATATATATATATATATATATATATATATATATATATATATATATAAACACTCAGATATATACATATACAGAGCAATATATGTCTACACATATACAGATAGAGATACATATGCACATATACATATGAATATCTACATATATATTGACAGTGTATTGTGTGTGTGTGTGTGTGTGTGTGTGTGTGTGTGTGTGTGTGTGTGTGTGTGTGTGTGTGTACATACGAAGAGATGTACACATGGCCATATATATGTTGCAGTATACAAATGTGTATACAGACATGTATGAGTATACATGTGTATGTTCATGTAGACATATATCAACCTATTATATGTATATATCCATATTCCTGTCATGTGTAAACCTCACGGTTGTGTATACCCTCCCAGATGTATCTCATTGTATGCATCTGCTATGTGTACATTATGATAAAGCAACATATGTGATGCAACAGTCATAATAATAACCAGTATTACACAATTATGGAAGTAAAGGCAATTGTTCAATACTACTCAATATGTGTATTGACAGATATATTTTGTAAAATACCCACTGTCTTCACAGTGGTCATGGTGTAGTGGTTAAGTGTTGTGACTGTAGTGTACAGGGTCCTGGGTTCAAGACCTGCAAGGGCTGTTCATTTTGTTGCTGGGCAGGACAAGAGATGTTGGATACAGAGTGGTTAAGTCAGTTTTGAGCAGCTTTAAGTGGTGCTAAGCTATGGGTAAACGTACGGGTGCTTACACAGTGTAGGCTTTGCTTACCAGTGTGCAAATCAGCTCAGCTGTTATATTGCAGCAATGTTGATACTTGCTAAGCATGGCTTAGCCCTGGTAACCAGTTCACACCACCAAGTCTGATAACATAGCAGGGTAATGACATCTGTAATAAGTGCATGTAATGCCATGTACAATACATGCACCTATGTGCTGTCATTACAGTAGCAAGGGGTGTGAGTGTCATGTGTGGGACACAGATGTATATGAGACTTGTACAGCACTGTCATCCATGTGAATGTGTTACATACAGATGTAGTAGCCCAGGGTATGTGCTGTCACACTGGCATGTAGTGTATCATGGCGGTACTACTGTTGACAGTGCTTACCCAGGCAAGAGCAGAGTGCTGAATGTAGTACTGACAACAGGCAGACCTGCAGGCATAGTTGGACTCTGAGGCCTCCCTGTTGTATCCCTGGTGTGTGAGCTGTGTCACAGTATATAACCCCTACTGGGTAATGATCTGACATGTGGAATGTAACTGTAGACTACCGTCTGTACAGCACATGTTAGTGAGGGCTTCTGACATGTAGTTATGGCATACATATTGTTGTCAAACATCTGTCTGTCAACACACTCATCCTACTGCATAGCTACTTGCCAAGCTGATGACTGTCAGTCCCTGTACAGATGTGCAGATGGCAGGTATCTAGCTGGGATATGTACAGGCAACCTAAGCTTGATTGACACTGACATGTCTGCCCAACTGTGTAAGAACTGGCACATATAGGAGATGACACCCTGTAAGCACCACATGCCACGGGTACCTCCACTACACTACCACAGTCAACAGAACATACTTGGGTACAGGTCTCCATCACAGACACTAACCATGTGTTGTAATGCATGTCGCAAACATGTCAACTTGATCACCTCAGTGGCCATGTGTAGGAGGCACCTGGAGGATTGGCTGATGCATGTCATTCTCACCCTGAGGGCCACCACAGTATTGTCTGTCAATAGATTGCCTGCTGCCACATGGCAGGTGGCAGGATACCACTGTACACACAACCCCTACACAACCCATCTCTCTTTGGACAATAGCCAGGTACACAGCTATGACCACCTGCAGCGATGCATCCCTATACTGACACATGTACATGTAGTAAAAGGCACCAAAAGGTAACTTTTTAACTGCACACCATTTAATAAAACAACAAATTAAAAAAGACAAGTAAAGTAAAGAGCTTTTCGTCCGATTCAGTGACCGGACTTCTTCAGACAAATTCACATCTACTACACACACTTTAAATGCAGCCCATTAATTGGCCTAACATTAATTAAACAATTAAACAATTCTTAACAACCTTTCCTAATTCAACACTTTCATATATAATTTCATTTAAAATGCTATATAAAATCATTCACATTAAAAAAACTCTTATATTCTATACTTGAATAAATGCTGAATGATTCATCACATTATATTCTACACTTTCTTTTAAAGTACAATACTGAATAGTTAAATTATCATAGTAGCAAAATCAGCAGTCAAACCATTTAAGTTTATAACAATTCACCCCCCTCCGTTAATAACATGAGTTTGACAAGTTTCTATACATTGTCATTTTTAAGTGAGCCATTAACAAATATTCAAACCTTTATATAAAGGCACATAATAATGTTATACACATATAATATTCATTGTTGTTTATTCCTCTTATTGGAAATCATTGTTTTATTTTCATTTTTCATCTCTGTTGGCTTTTTAATTTAAGAATTTAATTTGTCAAGCTCATGTTATTGATGGAAGGGGTGAATTGTTAGAATGTGTCACCGAACCGGACGAAAAGCACTTTACTTTACTTGTCTTTCTTAATTTGTTGTTTTGTCAAACTTTCTGCAGTCGAAAAGTTACCTTTTGGTGCCTTTTACTATGTTTTTTTTTGTTCCTGGCATCTTTGTGGAGTTGTGTTTGAATGGCTAATGGAGGTATGCTGGATTCATCTGCAGATTTGTTATCTCAACCAATGGAGACACCTTCTACAAACCCTAATGACTTAGGTAACCTTACAGCCTTAATTCAAATTATGAATGAACGACTGGAGAACTTGGCTGTAAGAGTGGATATATTGAGCTCACAGAATGTACCTAACACTCGGGGACCCAATAATGCTACATTAGGTCCTCTGCGGGCAGAAGTGCCATCTATGTGTTTAGAGGGTACACCTAACAACCCTTTGAGTGCTGTGAATGGGAAACAGCTTAACATTTTGCCTGAAACTGATGTGGGACAAAATAACATTACAGCTGGTAGAACTCCTTCCAGTTCCTTTGGAGTTCCGAATGTCTCTTGTTGGACAACAGATATGCCTAGTCTCACTAGATCTTCAAGTGAGACACTATCAGGTCAAAAGGTCTGAGCAGATCCTGTTTTAACATCATTAACTGTAAAATTATCGGAGTTAGACTATAAACTAATGAAAATTAGAAAACTCCAATTAGAACTTAATTACTTTAATGAATGTTCAAAGGAGGGTATTGTGCCAAAGGGGCTTCGGTCTTGGCAATATCCTAATGGGCTTGAAGCCAGCTTAGTGTTTCACAGTGAACTAATCCAGTTATTTAATAAACATGGCTTGGAATTGATTTCCCTTATGTCAAAACATTACCAGTCTGCTATAAATTATTTAGCCATAGAAATTGCTAAACTGGATGAGGAAGTGCAAAAACATGGGGACTTTTCAAGATACCAATATGACTATAGACATATTTTCAATTCAATAGACCAACAAATGAACAGAAACATAGCTACTAAAATCAAAAAATTAACCGTGACATAGCAGATTATAAAAAAGGTATTGCTTATCCAAAGCCTCCAGTCCTACTTAGTAAGAACACTATTGGCCAGAGGAACAAATCGGCAACCAAGCAGGATGCCCGTACGAGAGGGAACATTAAAGGAATGACATCATCTGCACAACACAGTACCGAAAACAACACAGAAGCCACAGATGTGTTCACTGACCAGATAAATGAGGAATATGACAACAGTGATGTTTTACAAGCCCAAGAACAAGGTTTTTTACACGAACAGGGCCAGAACCATAGGTTCATAGGTTCATACTAAGCTATCTGCCCTGGGGCAATTATAAGCCTAGCCCGATTCTGTATGGCTTACGCCACCCCTTGATTTGAGTATACTGTGCCCTTTTTAAGGTTTAGTTTACTGTGCCTCTGTCTAATAATGACACAGGAGTAATCCCTGGGACAAACCTACGATCCCCCATCCACTTATCGAGATTCTTCTTGAAGAGATTCAGTGAGGTGCTCTGCCTCACATGAACTGGAATTCTATTCCAGAGCAAAGGGAGCCTCTGGGTTATGAACCTGTCCCTCCAGCAAGTTCTATTTATTTCTGTGCTGAGGTTCAAGTCCCTAGAGCGTGTGGCTCTAAAGGATTTAGATTTACTGAGGTGGAGCATGTCCATTAATTCTGGATTTGACATAGCTTTGTATGTCAGGCATAGATCGTCTCGAAGTAGGCGGTATGCAACTGAGTAGAGCTGGAGTTTTTTTAACCGAGCAGCATATGGCATCTGTTTGAGACCCTTGATCCTCTTGGTGAGATACTTTTGGGGTCTTTTTAATTGCTGCAGGTGTCGGGTAAGGTACATCCCAAAAGGGGCATTGTATTCTATGATGGGCCTGATGAGGGATGAATAAAGGGGCACGATTACCTCTCTTGATCTAGATGTGAAACCCTTCGTTATGAGGTGGGCTATGTAGAAGGTCTTTCTAACCACTTTGGCAATGTGGTTTTCAAAGGAGAGATTGCTATCAACTTGGGTCCCCAGGTCCCTAATAACTTTCTCTGTACTTAATGGGTTTCGCCTATGTGGTAATTTGTGGGCACATTGTTTTTGCCAAAGGGTATGACTATACATTTTTTGGCATTTAGCTTTAAACCATGGTGCTGGCACCAGTTATCTGTCTCTGTGAGACCTTTTTGAAGGATGTTTGTGTCAGCTGGAGAGTTGATTATGGCGCCAGTTTGCAGTCGTCTGCGAACTTGGTGAGCCATAGTCCTCCCAGGTTTGCCTGTACCTCGGAAAAGTATATACTGAACAAGAGTGGTCCCAGGACAGAACCCTGTGGGATGCCACTTATGACCGGTTTCGAGTCTGACATGGCTCCAGCAACTCTCACTCTGTGGGTTCTGTCTTTGAGCCAGTTTGCGACCCATCTTGTGAAATAGGGGTTTATATTTAAGCTGGATAGTTTATCTATGATGCCCGAGTGGGGTATTGTGTCAAATGCCTTTGCAAGGTCCAGATAGGCTGTGTGGACTACCTTCCCTTCATCTATGGCTTTGGTGACTGTTTCAAAGAAGTCAACCAGGTTCAAAAGGCAGGATCTGCCCTTGACAAAGCCAAACTGGGTAGGATCTAGTGTCTGTAGGTCCCCAATGTCTTTGTTTATGAGCTCCATGATGATCCTCTCCATAGCCTTGCAGACTAAGCTAGTCAGGCTTATGGGGCAATAGTTTCCAGGGTCTGTAGAGGCTCCACCTTTGTGGAGTGGGACCACTGTTGCTGTACACCATTCTGTGGGAACATATCCTGTAGTGAGGCTGAGATTGTATAGCTGTTTTATTTGAGGGATTAGTTCCTCTTGTAGTTCATGTAGGACGCAACCTGGGACGCCATCTGGTCCCATGGAAGCAGTGTTTTTTGCTTTGGAGAGGGCAGCCTTCACCTGAGCATCTGAGATGTTTGGGAGGCAGCCCTCTGCCAGGATAGATGCTTGCTCTTTTGGGGGGAGGGGGTGGAGAAGTTTGCACTGAACCTGTCTGCCAGGATATTGGCGATGTCTGTGGGTTCAGTGTATTTTTTGTCGTTTAGAATCAACTCAGAACAAGTCTGGGAGTTGCATCCCAGGTTTCTAACAAAGCTGAAAAAAGCCTTATGATTGTCTTTGGTGTCCTGTGCAATTTTTCTCTCGAAGCTGGCCTTGGAGGATGTTATGAGAGATCGTAATTTTTTGCTAGTACTGATCAGAGATGCCTTCCCTATTAGGGATTTTGCTCTATCATGTAGTAGCTTCCTCCTTCTGTTGTACAGTTTATTTATGGCAGGGGTCCACCAGACTGGACGCCTGCCTTTGGATGATTGGGTCTTGGTTTTGTTTGGGATAGCATGATCCATGCATTCCTGGAGATGTCCGTAGAATGCATTTATATAGGATTCTGCAGTTTGGTCCGTAGTTTCCACTGGCCCTGGGGCCTTGAAGGATTCCACTTCGATTTTGAGAAGTGAGAAGTTCACTTTTGAGAAGTTTTTCACTTTGGTTTTCTGGGCTGGGGGTGGGGTCGGGATGTGGACATCCAGTGAAATTAATTTATGGTCTGATCTTACCAATGAGGGATATACTTCTGGTGTGGAGCTTAGAGTCCCCATGTTGGTAATGATCAGGTCTAGTATGTTGTCCCCTCTTGTGGGAGTGGTGACTAGTTGTTCCATAGCATTTGAGTTTATAATTTCCAGGAATCTTTGGGCTAAGGTGCTGGGGCTTGAGTAGTGCTCCCAGTCAATGTTTGGGTAGTTGAAGTCACCCAGTATAATGTTGTTCGGAGAGATCTTCATGTTCTCCAATGTTTTCAGGAAAGCCGAATGGGATTCCTGACTTTGAGAGGGTGGTCTGTAGGATGCTATAAACTGAAAAGCAGTCTTGCCCACTGTTAGTTGCACATGGATGGTCTCCGATACTTTGTGCAATGCCACTAACCTGGAGGTGTGGATATCCTTGATAAATATGAAAACTCCCCCTCCTTTTGTGGTTCGGTCCGGGTTTTGGGGCCGAAAAGCAGGATATAAGGTATAGCCTGGTAGTGCTGTGGTGCTCTCTGGAGCCTTGAACCAGGTTTCTGTCACTGCACAGATATCGATGTTCTCCATACTGAGGAGAGCTTTGAGTGCATGCATCTTGAGGTTAAGACTTCTGGCGTTTAACAACATTACCCTTAGTTTCTTGTTCCTTGTGCTGTCTATGGGGGTGGGTTTGACTTTTGAGCCTTGCCTAAAAAAGGCACTATGGGGTGGCAAGAGCCTTTGCCAATATCCGAAAGCCCAGTGGTGACAGGTGCAAGCCGTCCCTAGCGAAGCAATGTGGCTTGTCAAGCATGTCATCCCAGGCTGACAGACACTGGATCCCCTTTGAATGACCATTGCTGACATTACAACACCAGGACAGCCCACAAAGGTGTGCAGAATAATGGAACGAAAAAG
Organism: Protopterus annectens; assembly: GCF_019279795.1. Lineage (NCBI taxonomy): Eukaryota > Metazoa > Chordata > Ceratodontiformes > Protopteridae > Protopterus > Protopterus annectens. The sequence continues at coordinate 1,173,964,415 of NC_056729.1, read as the reverse complement.
AAGAGGTAAACCAACCCAATACAGAGACTGTCACTGAAAACAACGGTAGATGTAATATTTTATCTAACATTAGTGGAGATTTTAAAATTTATAATTATACACATTATGAAGTGCAACCTTTATTTGTCGAATTGTTTGCAAAAGCTTTTCCATTTGTGCCAACGTCCCAGTTTAATATACCCAGCACACTATTAGATTTAAAAATGTATATACGAAAATTGAATTTGAATTTATTAATGGGTAACAATCAAGCTGTGGGAGATGATTTAAGGGTTGCAAGCACTTTTAATCCTCCCACCCATCTATTGCTTGTGGTTTATGAGAACCTATGTGAACTTGAACTTAGGAAACTAAGAAAGAAAGGAACAAATAAAGAAAATGTGAATGTTAGTAGGGCAGAAATTGAAACATTGAAAAATCTGAGAACACTACCTATAAGGGTGTTAAAACTAGATAAGAGAGGTGGATTGGTAGTAACTGAGGTGTCAGATTATAAAGAGAGGATGAGGAAAGTTTTAAATAGTGATATGTATGCCAGAGTGAGCTTGAGCAAAATGAATGTGGCATGCAGAAACATAAAGTCATTTTTAAATGACATGTTTATAGAAGGACTAATAGACATGCAAACATTAAACTATTTAACTATTTTGGCTCCTAGAATCCCCTCCCAGTTTGAAGTCCCTAAAATCCACAAAAATATTTACGATTCACCTATGAGGGCTTTAGTTGATGCTAGGGCATCGGTTAATTATACCTCAGCAAAATTTGTGGACAATATTTTAAAGAAATGTGTGGTGAAGGAGAAACAAATATGTAGGGACTCGTGGGCTTTTTTAGCAGGTGTGAACAACATTCACTACAATAAAGAAGTGAATTTCTTGACTATAGATGTAACTGACCTGTATTTTTCAATCCCACATGATATAGGAATCGGATGGATAGTAGACAGGATGAGATTTTATAAAGCCCCAGCTTTAGAAATTAGAGTTGTAGAAGAATTACTGAATACCACCCAACACTACAACCTGTGAGAGATGCACTTACATAGCCAAAATGGAAGCAAAGCTCTCCCCACCCAAGATTGTGCTAGACAGTCAAGAAGAGAAGGTTAACACCCACACTACACCTCAAGCAACACATAGCCCTTCTAAACCCACACCACCAACACCCACATATAGCAACACTAAATCCACATATGCAGAGGCCCTTAACTGTAACCTGCTCAAGCAACAACGACCTCTGAAGCTGAAAAGCAAACAAACACCAATCACAACCAAAGTGTCACATAGTTCACAACACCAGTGTGCCACCCAGCAACAGCCCCTAAGGCAAGACAATGTACCTAACACTTTAGGCATAGGTGACTCTATAGTCCGGCACACTGATGTCCCACTCACCAGGTTGAACAAGAAGAAAATTACAGTCAGCTGCCTGTCAGGTGCCAGGATCCCCCACATAATGCATGCACTCAAGTCACTCCACAAGTACAAATATGACTCTGTCATTGTCCATGTTGGAGTGAATGACTTGAGACATACCTCCCTGGACTACATGAAAAGAGACATGAAAGAGCTCTCGGATCATGTGGCCCAGGCAGGTATGATCCTAGCCCTGAGTAGCATCCTGCCTTCTCCCAGAATGATACCACAATATAAGGACAAAATGATTGACTTCAACAATTGGCTAAGCTTCTGGTGTCAGTTAAAGGGGATCCAGTATCTGTCTGCCTGGGACAACATGATCAACAGACCACAATGCTTTGCCAGAGATGGTCTGCACCTGTCGCCCCTGGGATTCAGGTTACTGGCTAAGGCTCTTGCCACCCCTATAGTGCCTTTTATAGGCAAAGTTCAAAGGACAAAATCACCACCATAACAGGTACAAGCATGCCAAATCTGAAGGTAATGCTACTCAATGTTAGAAGTCTAAACTTCAAAATGCACTCTCTCAAGGCACTCCTAAAAATGGAGAACATTGATATCTGTGCAGTAACTGAGACCTGGTTCCAGGCTCCAGAGAGCACCCCTGCAATACCAGGCAACAACTCTTACCACACTTTTCAGCCACCAAACCAGGACTGAAACACTAAAGGTGGAGGAGTGTCAATATTCACCAAGAATATTCATACCACCAGGCTAGTTGCCTAACACAATGCATCTGAAATTCTCCAGGTGCAACTAACACTAGGTAAGACTGCAATCCGAACTGTAGCTTGCTACAGATCCCCCTCCATGCCCCAAGATTCTCACTACACCTTTCTAAACATACTGGAAAATATTAAGATAGAACCAAACACCCTAATACTGGGTGATTTTAACTACCCTGCCATTAAATGGGAAAACTACTTGTGTACCAACACCTTTGCTCAACGGTTCTTGGAATTCATAAATTCCAACGCCCTGGATCAACTAATCCATAGTCCCACCAGGGGCTCCAATATCCTAGACTTGGTCATATCCAACATGGGAAATCAATGCTCCACACATATGGTCACCCCCTCGTTAGTCAGGTCTGACCATAAGCTAATCACCCTTAGCATCCACATCCCAACCCCACCCCCCAGTAAGGAAACCTCCATAAAAAACTTCTCCAAAGCCAATTTCATGCTACTCAAGTAAGAAGTGACAAACTTCATGACACCCATGCAGACAGGAACTGAAAGTTCAACTGCTGAATCCTACACTAAGGCACTGTACGAGCACATCCACTCATGCATGAATCGTGCCATCCCAAATAGAACCAAGATGCTCTCATCCAAAAAAAAGGAAGCCAATCTGATGGTCCCCTGCCATAAACAAACTTTACAACAAAAGGAAGAAATTGTTGCAGAAAAGAGGAAAATCCCAGGATGCAAAAAACTCCCTTACCAGCCTCAGTAAGAAACTGAGATCCCTCATAAAATCCTCCAAAGCTAGTTATGAAAATAAAATTGCCAAAGATTCCAAAGACAACCACAAGGCATTCTATAACTATGTCAAGAATCTAAATGGCAATGCTCAGATCTGCTCTGAGCTAAAACAGAATGGCATTAAATATACTGATCCCAAGGATATTGCCAATATCCTGGCAGATTGATTCAGTGCCAACTTCACCCCCTCTCACCCCCTAAATGGCCCATCTCAATACCGGAATATTGCCAAATTCCAGTAATAATGGCAACACAGGTAAAAAACGCACTCTCCAAAGCTAAGAATACAGCATCCATGTGACTAGATGACATCCCGGGCTGTGTACTACATGAACTACAATATGAACTGGCACCTCACCTAAATGTCATATTTAATCATAATCTCACCTCAGGTTTCATGCCCACTGAGTGGCGCAGAGCTACAGTTATCCCATTCCACAAAGGGGGATCCACCTTGGATCCCGGTAACTACTGTCTGCAAGGTCATGGAGCGTATTATCATGGAACTTATAAACAAAGACTTGGCAACTTTCAAACACTGGACCCCTCCCAGTTCGGGTTCGTGAAGGGCTGACCTTGTCTTCTGAACCTGATTGACTTCTTCGAGTCAGTCTCCAGAGCCATGGACAAGGGTAAGGAGATCCACACAGCCTATCTAGACCTTGCCAAGGCCTTTGACACCATCCCCCACTCTCAAATCATAGATAAACTTACTAAGCTGGGCATTAATCCCTACGTCAATCAATGGGTTGCTAACTGGCTTACTGATAGAACCCACACTGTAAACGTAGCCGACTCCAAATCCAGCTGACCTTGTCTTCTGAACCTGATTGACTTCTTCGAGTCAGTCTCCAGAGCCATGGACAAGGGTAAGGAGATCCACACAGCCTATTTAGACCTTGCCAAGGCCTTTGACACCATCCCCCACTCTCAAATCATAGATAAACTTACTAAGCTGGGCATTAATCCCTACGTCATCCAATGGGTTGCTAACTGGCTTACTGATAGAACCCACACTGTAAACATAGCCGACTCCAAATCCAGCTCCAGACAAGTGACAAGTGGAGTACCTCAGGGTGCAGTCCTGGGACCGCTCTTGTTTGGCATCTACTTCTCTGAAGTACAGGCCAACACTAAGGGACTCTGGCTGACAAAGTTCGCAGATGACTGCAAACTGGGAGCCATTATTGAATCCCCAAATGATGTGGATACTCTACAAAAGGGCCTTACAGAAACAGATGTTTGGTGTCAGTACCATGGGCTCACGCTCAGTGCCAAGAAATGTATAGTTATCCCCTTTTGGAAAAAACATGTACCCATGAATTACCATATAGGTGGCAGTACACTAAACACCGAAAGTGTGATAAGAGACTTAGGGACACAGGTGGACAGTGGTCTCACCTTCGATAACCACATCACCACAACAGTCAGGAAATCCTTCTATGTGGCACACCTCATCACTAAGGGCTTTTCATCCAGGACAAAAGGAGGTCATTTTCCCACTGTACTCATCCCTCATTAGACCCATTATAGAATACAATGTCCTGTTTGGTATGTACCTCTCAAGACATCTGCAACAACTGGAAAGACCGCAGAAATATCTCACTAAAAGAATCACAGGCCTAAAGCAGATCCCCTACACTGACCACCTTAAAAAACTCCAGCTATACTCTGTTGCATATCATCTACTGAGAGGTGATCTCTGCTTAACATACAAGGCCATGTCAAACCCAGAGCTGTTGGACATGCTACACTTAAAGAAATCCCAATCCCTCAGGGCCACATGCTCCAGGGATCTAAACCTTGTCATCACAATAAACAAAACATGCTGGAGGAATAGGTTTCTGACCCAGAGACTCCCCAGACTCTGGAATAGATTTCCCATACATTTCAAGCAGAGTGCCTCTTTGGCCCTCTTCAAAAGGAACCTTAACGAATGGATGGGAGAAAGATTCACCCTGGGGATCATATCAGTTGCCCTGCTAAACAGGGGTCCAGGGAAGTAAATAGTGTGGGAAGAAGTAGCCATGGAATTGTTATGGTTAGGCTTGTATAGGCCCTAGGGATGATAGCCTAGTACAAACATATGAACCTATGAACCTACATTCTTTTATCTAACAATTTTGTTATGTTTGATAATGAAATTTTCTTACAGCAAGTTGACATAGCAATGTGCTTACCTTGTGGAGCCAGCTATGCCAACTTAGTGATGGCACAGTGGGAAGCTCAATATGTGCTTGGGAATATGAAACTCATGTCTTCCATTTGCTATTACACAAGGTTCTTGGATGATATATTTATCTTGTTGAAAGGAGATGAAGCAACAGCTAGTGAAGTGGTTACTTTCTTGAATGGTACCACTAACTTTTTGAATTTTATGAGTTCCTTTAATGAGGTGTGGATCCCTTACTTGGATGTTCACTTATTTAAAGGCAACATAAAAGAAAGATAATCTACAAGAATATTTCATAAAGAAACTTACTCAAATTCCTTGCTGCACTTTGTTAGTTCTCATCCCTTCCACCAAAAGAAATTGGCGGTAAAGGGACAACTGGTACATGCAGCAAGAATGACATCAGAGGATAAATTATTTGTGCAAGAGTGCCTAACATTGAAAGGGATGTTCTGAAAAAGAGGTTATCCTGGCAAATTAATGAAGGAACTTATTGAAGAAGTACAACATAAGAGGGTACTAGGGATATATAAACCTATTCTCGGGAACCATGAGAGGGAAGTAGTAGCAAATGGAATTAGCCCGATTGTAACACATTTTGAGAGGGTTATCAATGTAACAGTAAGAACTGTAAACACATACTCTATTAGTTTCATAACACCTTATAGTATGGATGCAGATAGTATTAGGGACATCTTAAGACAATACTGGGAGATACTGTTCACCGATAACAAAATTGTTAAAAAAGTGATCTGCGGTAGTGGTGCTGCGGTAGCGTTGTCACCTCACAGTAAGACGTTGTCCTGTTCGATTCTCAGCTAGAGCATCTTCTGTGTGGAGACATGCGTGAATGGGCGTACCTTCGTTGATGGTTGTGCGTCAGGGCCGGCAACTCGGCACATAAAAATCTACTGCCAATCATTAGCGGACCGGAGTTCCGCTGTAGCGACCGCAAACTGGGAAAAGCCGAAAGACACAACAACTGTTCACCGATAACAAAATTGTTAAAATAGTGGGTGAAAAGCCTGGGATCATATACAAACAAGGTAGGAACTTAAAAAATATGTTGGAAGTTCCAAGAATGATGAGTGTAAGAACACCTGGTATGTTTAAAGGCGAAGCCTGCAATGTATGTGGATATATGGCATCTGGGTATACTTTCAAAATTGGCAATAAAATGGACAAAGTGAATGGGAGGTATAACTGTAATTCCAAATCAGTGATCTTTCTTGCACAGTGTCAGATGTGCCCAGCCTACTATATTGGTAAAATCGATAGAAAATTAGAAAACAGGGTATATGAGCACATAAACAGTATTAGAAATAGGAAGGAAGAGAACGCACTGGCAAGACATCATAATAGCCATCCAGGTCGCATATTTTACAGGGGGGCCTGTTTCATTATTATTAGAAAAGCAAGAGGTCCTATGGCAATTGTGTTTAGATGCAGGTAAAAAGCCTGGGTTGAATGAGGTAAGATCTATAGCTTGTATTCTTAAATTAAAAAGCCTACAGAAATTAAAAATGAAAATAAAACAATGATTTCCAATAAGAGGAATAAACAACAATGAATATTATATGTGTATAACATTATTATGTGCCTTTTCATAAAAGTTTGAATATTTGTTAATGGCTCACTTAAAAATGACAGTGTATAGAAACTTGTCAAGCTCATGTTATTGATGGAGGGGGGTGAATTGTTACATAGAAACTTAAATGGTTTGACTGCTGATTTTGCTACTATGATATGTTTTAACTATTCAGTGTTGTATTTTAAAAGAAAGTGCAGAATAGAATGTGGTGAATCATTCAGTATTTATTCAAGTATAGAATATGAGTTTTTTTAAAGTGAATGGTCTTGTATAGCATTTTAAATGAAATTATATATGAAATTATTGAATTAGGAAAGGTTGTTAGGAATTGTTTAATTGTTTAATTAGTGTTAAGCCAATTAATGGGCTGTATTTAAAGTGCGTGTAGTAGATGTGAATTTGTCTGAAGAAGTCTGGTCACTGAACCGGACGACAAGCGTTTTACTTTACTTGGCTTTTTTAATTTGTTGTTTTATTAAACTTTGTGCAGTCGAAAAGTTACCATTCGGTGCCTTTTACTACATTTGTTTTTGTTCTTGGCATCTTTGTGGACATGTCTATGTGTGCATGACTAAGTATAGCAGCGTCTGTGTGTTAGCACACCTGTACTTGGGAATTCCATGAGGGCCTTCACAACCACTGCAACAACCATTGCCATAGTCAGTTGTGGCTGCTGCTGTATGGGACATTACATGTACCCTGTTAAGCTCCTCTTCATACCGGCTACATGAGTCTTGCAGTACCAACACAACAGTGTTGTACAAATGAGTTGATAGGCATGGGATAACCATTGTGTTCTGGCAAGTGTATGTATCTGTGCATGTCCATATATCTGTAGGGTACAGCATTCTGAGGTCACATACTCCTATTACAATACCCATTGCCACACAGTAATACAGACAGTGTTGTTGCTGCCCATAGGTGAGGCATGACAATGCAACACCCTACTACACGTGTGGCATGTGCATTAGATGCATATCCGTGCAGTACTACTTTTGGGGTATACTATGGATTGTATTGCAGTCGTGGCCAATGTGTGATGGTGGGTATGTCACAGTGTCATCATGGGTTTTAGGGAGTACAGTATCCACTGGGGGATGTGGGTGCTGTGTACACTGTCATTACACCAAGGTACACCAGGTATATGTCCCATGCACCACGTCATGGTTACCATTGTCACCAGCAACCATACAGGTAACTGATATCACAATCCAGGCCAGTTATACATGTGCTGTGTGCAGTCTACCTGTAACAAATTGGACACACAGTCAAGTTAGTTAGCAGCGATAGGCCCTGGTCTCTCTGTTGTGTGTCTGCCTGTTATGTGTCTGTTAATGTGTATATTAAGGTATGTTAAACTACGTATTGTCCATATACACATATTACATTCCCCATTAGCATACTGTACATGTCTGGGAATGTTCTGCATGTAACATGTAACCTGGGAAACATTTCACCCTAAACACTGTGTGGTGTGTGTGCAATATAAGCCATACACTTCAGTATCACTACATACCTAGGTAGGGGTCTAGTCCCAGTGTTGCCAAGTAACAGTGTGCATGTATGTGGATGGGTCTACATCAGGTTAAAGGGTATACATGCCCCAGTGGGTCATTTGTCCTTGTAGCACAGGCAATAACCATTATACTAACCTGTGACATGTGTTCAACTGTACCACAGATATGTCACAGCCATGGTGTCACCACAGTGCCATACCCCGTTGTGGAATATGGCTGCAGACCATCCTCGTGCTGACACATGTACACCTACAACAGAAATGGATAGCATTATAGAGACCGCAATCAACCAGTGTTTCTAACAGCTATAATGCATCATTGCTGGATGGCTACACTACCTGACATATATGCATTACACTTTACTCCTTACAACATGTTACACTGCAGTACTGTGGTACACTGTAGTACAGTTACTGTGTGCATCAGAACCATATTAGCCTGTCCCTGCATTGATGGTATGGATGACAGGGATGTGGCACTGGTATAATCATATGCACAGGGTGTGTTGTTGGTTTACCATAGGCCAAGGGTGAGCCATGAATTTGACACCATGTGTGTGGGTGAGGGTTGTACTGAGGTGAGCTGGGAGTGGTGATGTGGTGTGTGTAGGTATGGGGTTGCCCTAGGTGTGTTTGTATAGTGTGTGGATATGCATGCACACAGTTCTGCCATGTGGCTGCCATACACAGGTGTTTAAGGACAGCTGCAGACCATACCTGGCAGGGTGCGTAGTTCACTGCCTCTGGCCATGGACACATGGACTGTGCCTGCCAGGGGTTCCATGGGCATGTCCAGGTACAGGCCTCGATGTGCTACTCTCACCTGCCGAAGACAAATGTCCGCTGGTACCATGTCCCTCCTGGGACTGCCCAGGACCACGTGCACGTAGCCTGCTGTGTTGTGGTGTGGACAGCACCCCGCCACACTGCCGGGGCTGGTTCTGCCACTACAGGAGCCCCTTGGTGTCCTAGCACATTCATGTTCACTGCCAGTTGCTGGTGTTGCTGGCCTACGTCCACTCAGCCATTGCCATACCCCTACCACACGTTCAAGCATGGACATACCATTTGCGATGAAGGCTATCATCTCACCATGCCATTTATCCATGAGCTCGGTAAAAGCATGGATGGCACCAGACATTTCACCGAAGTTGTCACTTATGGATATGAGATCAGCCCTCTGTAGCCTCAGGCCCTGTCTGACGTAATGTTCCATACATGCCTGCACTGCCATGAAAGCCTGAAACATGCACCTGCTGGTACCAGCTGTGTCAAGTCTGCCAGGGGCATGATGTCCAGCTCCCTACCATGAGTACCCTGGGACATCTGCTTATGTGGTGCCCTGCCAGACATCCGGCTATGCCTGCTGTGACCAGACACAGTCAGCATGGTTACCACACTTTCCTGTGCACTGCCACCAAATGCCAGCTGTCCCTCCACTATGGCCACTGGTGATGGAGCATGTATAGGCACTGAAACTGTGTGCGGGGTTGGGTGGCTAAAAGGAGGGATGTCAAATGATGGTGCAGTGACGGTGCCTGACAACCCCACCTGTGCTTCAACAGTACTGTCATCATCTTTGGTGTCTGTATGGACACCAACATCAGACTGCATGCAGGAGGGACCCTGACCCACCTCGCCACCTGTGGAGGAAAACAATAAATGCACTTTAAAACCTGTACAGCATTGCCTAACAGTACACACACACACACACACACACACACACACACACACACACACACACACACACACACACACACACACACACACACACACACACACACACACACACACACACACACACACACACCACCGTAATACCTACCTGTCCGTGACTTTACAGACAGTCCCACGTGTATGTCCATGTGTACCCCATCCTGCATCACACTTGGTAACATACACACATTGATACCACTCATTAACATATCAGTCCTCTAAATGGCTACACAAGCAATCACAACACAAGACCTGTTACTACATTACCTGCCTGACCTGTGTGTAGTGGTTTTAGATGGCCTCACTGCTGTCATTCAGTGTTCACCCTGTGTATGTCTGGACATCATGAGCATGGCCCCTATATGTGTGGGCTACTATGTTCTATTCATAATATCATGCACTGGTGCGTCATGTGTATGTAATGCTCAGTACATGCCAGATATGCTGCTCAATCAGCTTATCATGTGACAACTGTAATATTTGTATACACGCCCTGGTGTTAACTAGTACTTCCCCAATGCATCTGCAGTGCTGCATACGTGGGTTGTAGGTGACCTCTCTGCTGAATGGGATATTAAGGGTATACCTGGTGTCTACCTCCCCTCTCAATGCTTGTTCCATGCTATAGAGCATATTATACTATCAGCTGTCCTGTGATTACACATATGACAAGTATTCCTGGTGTGTAATGTGGCAGTCCATGTACTGCATGATCCCAGAGGGAGGGACTGCTTTATGAAAATCCCACAATCACATATGTGCATACATGGCCAGCCACACAAACATACATACATGCATACACGCATCCTACATGCATCAACCTCCCTCCAATTCACCAGAGTGACCCTACAGACAAACTAACTACCGACCAGGATGCGGACACACACACACACACACACACACACACACACACACACACACACACACACACACACATGTGAGGTTGCACAATGATAGTACACCACGATGCATACACACTGTGTGGGCATATGTGTGCACACCCTTATCATGATGGTTTGTCGCACCTCTTGTGTGTACTACAGCAGTCACTAATCCTGGCAGGGGTATACAAGTGTGGGCCATCTGTATTTGCCAGTGTATGTTCAGTCTGCCCTACACATGTCCCCCTAATCTGCATGATTGCAAGGTCTACTCATGTGCACATGCCTTGGTGTTCACACACTGCCATCACTATTGCTGTGGGGGTAGGGTTGCGGCTGCCACAGGTTCTGAACCTGACGATGTGCAGATACAGCCATTCTTAGCATCCTTAGGATCCCTGCTGTAGTGCACTGGTGTGTCATGCTGATACCCCTCCCCCCTCCTTCAGCTTTTTTGCAGATGCATGACAAGTAAGCCCTACACATGTGTGTCACTTTGCAGTGTCCCATACACTGAACACCACATGTTACAGCCTAGTCCCAGCTGATAATGTGGACCACTGCAATGCCTTATGCCATAGTGTATTTCTGCAGCAGTTGCCATTGTCCTGCAGGTTTATAAACTGGTGGTGCACTTTATATGGGTTTTGTTCCAAACATGTCCCTACTGTAGGCTATGTCTCCCACTATTATGTTATTCCCTGTGGACACATTCCACAATGACAGGATGTTAGTTATCATGCAGGTATCTGACATACCCTTCCAATACCATATCATGGTCACCACTGTGATGCCGTGCATTTCACAGCAACAATACATGCACATGTACAGCATGCATTCTGGGTAGGTGTGTTAGATGTTTGCATGGAATATACCATCACCATTACATGCCTGGTGTATTGAAAAGCATCTACGTAAACCATACTCACCAGCTACAGGCTACTGCCTTGGTGGTATCCTGCAGGTACCTACATAAGAGGGTGAGAGATGCAAAGTCAGTGGCCACAACTGTGGCATTGCTACAGGGTGGGTGCAGTATTACAATACATCAACAGTACATTTCCACAATACCACCACATATGGACATCTGTTTATCACTACTATGCAGCAACAAAATATATCTATGACATGTCAGATATGCATGATCTACCTGTACCGATGTGGATGTATACGCAACAGTGGTCTACTGATGTGTTCTGTGGCCTTACCTGCACACTCCTCAGCCGGTGTGTGGGTCTAGTCTTTGAAGGTTGCCAATGTCTTTGTTTATAAGTTCCACGATAATGTGCCCCATGCCCTTGCAGATCAGGCTCATCAGACTGATGGGACGATAGTTCCCGGGATCAAAGGTGGATCCCCCCTTGTGGAGTGGGATAACTGTAGCTGTGCACCACTCAGTGGGCACAAAGTCTGAGGTGAGGCTATGATTAAACATGACACTTAGGTGAGGTGCCAGTTCATTTTGAAGTTCAAGTAGTACACAGCCCAGGATGTCATCTGGTCCCATGGATGCTGTATTCTTAGCTTTGGATAGTGCAGTTTCTACCTGTGTGGCCGTGATTACTGGAATTTGGCAATTTTTTTGTATTGAGATGGGCCCTTTATGGGGTGAGAGGGGGTGAAGTTGGCACTAAATCGATCTGCCAGGATATTGGCAATATCCTTAGGATCAGTATATTTAATGTCATTCTGTTGTAGCTCAGAGCAGATCTGAGCATTGCCATTTAGATTCTTGACATAACTATAGAATGCCTTGTGGTCGTCTTTGGAATCTTTGGCAATTTTATTTTCGTAACTAGCTTTGGAGGAATTTATGAAAGATCTCAGCTTTTTACTGAAGCTGGTAAGGGAGTTTATTGCATCCTGGGATTTGCCTCTTTTTTGCAACTGTTTCTTCCTTCTGTTGTATAGTTTGTTTATGGCAGGGAACCACCAGATTGGCTTCCTTTTTTTGGAGGAGAGCATCTTGGTTCTATTTGGAATGGCACGATTCATGCACAAGTGGATGTGCTCATACAGTGCCTTGGTGAAGGAGCCAGCAGTCGAATCTTCAGTTCCCGTCTGCATGGGTGCTATGAAGTTTGTCACTTCTGACTTAAGTAGCATGAAGTTGGCTTTGGAGAAGTTTTTTACAAAGGTTTCCTTACTGGGGGTGGGGGAGGGATGTGGATATCAAGGGTGATTTGCTTATGGTCAGATCTGACCAATGAGGTGGTGACCACAGGTGTGGAGCATCTATCTCCCATGTTGGATATGACCAGGTCTAGGATATTGGAGCCCCTGGTGGGGCTAAGGATTAGATGATCCAGGGTGTTGGAATTTATGAATTACAAGAATAGCTGGGAAAAGGTGTTGGCACCCAAGTAGTTTTCCCAATTAATGGCAGGGTAGTTGAAATCACCCAGTATTAGGGTGTTTGGTTGTATCTTAATATTTTCCAGTATGTTAAAAAAGGTGAAGTGAGAAACTTGGGGCATGGTGGGGGATCTGTAGCAAGCTACAATTTGGATTGCAATCTTACCTAGTGTTAGTTGCACCTCTAGAATGTCAGATGCATTGTGTTAGGCAACTAGCCTGGAGGTGCGAATATCTTCTTATTACACATTACTGTCAACCTCCACCATATCAGCGATAACAAACTGTACACACAACTCAATAGGTATGGCTACAGCATACCTACCAGTGGGGCAGATATTGTACTGTACCATGCTTTGTGCAATGTGTTTGTAGCCATGTTCCCTGTGTGGACACTATCATTGCTGGGCTGTTACAGACTATTCACCTGCATGCCATTGTCAGGGCCACAATGGTTTCATATATGCCTGTGGTATGCTTGCTATGTGTGAGCTGCACATCTGACTTACTGTGTTATTGTGGTTATCTATGGATGCTGATGGACATGTTCTAGGATTGTGAAGACTATTACTACCAACATATGTTCTATAACAGTGACACAATAGCATGCATATGTACTATTGGCCAGCAGAACCACCTCTCCAAACTCATCTGCCCATGTTACCAGACCACATCACATGTGTGTCCCACCCTGGGGCCTCCTCATGTACTAGTTCAGCAATACTGTCAGGTGGAACCAACTCAGGGGATGTTGCCCCCCCAGAGGCACACACAGAAATGTTCCTGTCCCCTGAGTCAGGTTCAGGGCCTGTTACATAACGGGCTCCACAGACACACGTGGAATGTGCTACATCACCTTGAGGCACCAAGTACACCTACACAGGGCCCAGATGCTCCTCCTGCTCAGCCTCCAGGCTATGCACCTTCAGGACATGGACTGCTGTTGTGAGTAACAGTGGGCAGGAGGGTTGTTCCCATTGTGTTCTTATTGGGGCCCATTGGGCATCCACAGACCACACACACCATCCAAGGTGTTTACCCACCACATGTGTCACATACCACCCCTGTAGGCTGTCCTCTATATCTACCAACCCTGACTACCTCCACAACTATACCTGCCATACATCGCCATATTCCCGTTCCATACTTCACAGACAAGGGCAATGTGGTCCTAACAAGGGATTCACATGTGACATACCCATCCATGTTGCACATACTGACAGCTGTAGATATCTGGGTGTATTGCTATGTGTGCTGTTTCCTCGCACATAGCATGCAACACTGTGATAGTAATATAGGGGACATGCATTTACATACATATATGTTTGTGTGTGTGTTTGTATATATGTAGACATGTGCATATAGGTATATATCTATATATGTGTAGCTATATGTGATATATATATATGTGCTCATATATATGTCTACACATGGGTATCTGTATATTTGTGGACATACATGTGTATATATATATATATATATATATATATATATATATATATATATATATATATATATATATATATATATATATATATATATATATATATGTACACATATGCATACCTATATGTGGGGTACATTCGGACATCGGGTCCACAATCTCACAACACCTTACTGCATAGTTGCCTTGCTACAACACAGACAGGTGTCACATATGAACACAGCCTGACATTAGGGGGGTATATGTAGGGCCAGACTGCAGGTAACCCTATTACACACCTATGGCATTCCTGCATGCTAGAATACAGGTTAACCTGAGTATCCTGCAAGAGGTGGGCTATGGAACCCACGTGTCCATCATAATGGCATTACTTCCACCACCAGCTATTGGCCACATAATATACATACTTCCCATTACACAACACACACTATGATGGCTTACATCTTATCAGTCAGTGCTGCTCTGCACAGTTGACAGGTATGGCCCACTACCCACAGGGATGGACTCTATTGTCCTTAGCAGTTGTTCAGCTGAACATCATTACAACAACAACACCTGAAGGCACATATAAATCATTCCACATCATCTATCCCATTATAATGGACCAAGTACTAGGGTTAGTTACATACATGTATAATTCACATACCTGTTCTGGGAATGCAGACTCTTCTGGATGGTTTTCTTTTTTTCTGTGCCTTATACACTCTCTCTCTCTCTCTCTCTCTCTCTCTGTCTCTCTCTCTCTCTCTCTCTGTCTCTCTCTCAGTCTCTCTCCAGTAAATGGAAAGAGATACTTTGCATAGATTTCAGCATGGAATTTGTAGGTGAAGCACATGGTTAGGTGATGGCCTCTGCACCAATCAATGTCCTCCACTTGCTACCTGCATGCCACATGCTGTGCAGTACTTCCAATTACCACTGTCATGGCAACCATCTAACATAAATCCCTACATCTTGCGGTGGTGGTCCCTTTACCTTTCCTGTATGATGGGCATCCTTCCTGTTTGCAGGCAGCAGTGTTACAGACAGCTGGTAGAAATACCTCTTACAGGAGAACCTGCACACTCAGGCCAGTTACATATTTGTAGGAGGTTCCAGAACTACAGACAGAGTGTGAGTAGTATTGTTGTATGCATTTTATAGCACCAGTGTTACAGGGTTTGTGTGTATATACTAGTTTAACTTGGAATGCAGTCTGTCTGTATAGCTCTCAACTGTGGACCTATCCTCTTGATGGCCAGAGGTGTGCCTATTATATTTTGTCTGTCCACCACACAGGTCCTGTGTCAGATATATCACTGGTAGTGTGTGTGTTGAGTGATATCAGTACATGGCTACATCCATTTCTGTTTCTACCTTCATATTCCTGACTAAGGGTATGTTACAGACTATCCTGCAACACCAGTGACTTGCTTAATGTATGACAACAGTTTTACACATATGGGCCTGTGTTCCAGCCTATGTCCTCCAACTAAATACCAGGCTTTGTACATATGACATGCTGTAAGGGGTTGTTATGTAGTCGGCTGCAAGTATGTTATGCTGCCACTCCTGCCATCAGTCCACTTCTTGTGTCCCCCACACATACTGTGGGGCTGGGTCCATATATATGTGGGCTTCACCTATACAATACATGTGTGCCCTTATGCACTCCAGAGGCCAGTGTATGTAACAGTGGTATATGGCCCTGTATAATTGAGTCTGGGGGGTATGCACCATAACTAACTTAGGCTGTTACAATATGTGGTGGTATTAGGGGTAATCTGCCTTAAGGTATCTGGAAATACATTACCATACAATTCACCTTGAGTAAATGCAGGCCTACTGCCTCCTGCCATACAGACTTTTCTGTTTGTCAGTGTGATTGTGATGGTGTCAGTCATGCATTGTTATGTAACAGATACAGCTGATTGTGTCAACTGAGGTCTTTACCCCATAGAGATTGTTTACAGAGTGTAGATAGAGACTGCTGGACTATACATTTGCATTACTTACTGTTGATTGTTTGGTATCCTGTGGCCAACTTGGTCTTTATTATTGTAGTACGTGAAGCCCTCGACCTGGACAGCAACATATGTAAACCTTTCCAGACTACTGTTTTATTATAACTGCTTCACAGTTGCATTACTCTGTTTATATGGATGTCAGTGTCTAAACAGCTATATGACATGGCATATACAACTGTAATAGTACACAAATAAAGCTTTCCCATGTATGCAAACCTATGTGTGGTGTTATATCCTTTGACCTTTCTGTGGGTATATGTTGCAGGCAACGATTTTCAGTTTTATGGGTGGCTCATACAGCTTCCAGTTGGTAAGGTGGTAACTGTAGGCATAGTGGCTGTTCCATATTGTGTGCACCTTCTACATATGTATCTTCCTATACATATCTGTGTGTGTATGTGTAGTTACATATATATATATATATATATATATATATATATATATATATATGTGTGTGTGTGTGTATATCTGTATCTGCGTATATGTGTTTGTGTATATGTATCCTAGGGATGTTGATTGCTTCCACATGGTACATTTCCTATGGTAGCCAGGCTGTACTGCATGATATGTTACTGATACCTGCCTGACATCATACAGGTGGGATGGAGTACTGTTAACATCTTGTGCCCATGTTGTGTCAGGTCCTGGTAGTGTATTGCAGGGCAGATATGTTTGGCTGTGGGGGGGATACCTATTCGTAAAAGACATATGTTGTTTGGGCCCCCTCAACCCCATTAACGGTGCATGTAGACATATATGTTTTTATGTTCCCATTTTTATCTACAGATGTGTGCTTGTATATACCTATATATATATATATATATATATATATATATATATATTGCTGTGTATGTGTATATATATATATATATATATATATATATATATATATATATATAAACATATAGATGTAGATGTAGACATATATATCTATATATATATATCTGTATATATGTATATATATATATATATATATATATATATATATATATATATATAGTTTTATATATATATATATATATATATATATATATATATATATATATATATATACATATATAGATTATATATCTATTTAGATATTAATATATGTACACACACACACACACACACACACACACACACACACACATACATCTACATGTTTAAATACATTTCCTGTACTGTTGAATGACTGTGCTGGATGATATGTTTGTGAAAACATCAGGGTTGTGTATATCTGACATTGTTTAGTGGTAAACCACTTTGACTATGGTGTGCAGAGTCCTGGGTTTGAGCCTTGTGGAGGCTGTTTATTTTGTTGCTGGGCAGAACAAGTGCTGTTGGATACAAAGTGATTAAGGCACTTTTAAGAAGTTGTAAACAGTTTGCGTGGGTTGGTGTAGAGGTAAGCACTGCTAAATTCCGGTTACAGTTTCTTATACTCATTTAGCTTTTAAATTGCTTAACCTGTGTAGGCATTGCTTGCTCCCACTCAAACAGGCTTAAACCTGCATGCTGCTGCTTAAAAGTGCTTACTCTCGCTGAACCCCATGCTAATTTCTTTAAAAGAAAAGAAAGAAGGATTGATAGGAAAGTGGTGAAAAAGGGGCACAAAGAGGGAAAGACAGTAGATAAAATAGCTAGGGATGTGAAGGAGGGTGTAGGGTAGATCCATACATGCCCATTTCTTCTACAGTAACAGCTGTGCATATACACTGACTTTGGAGGTAGATTTGGATACTCAAACCCCTGAGAGAGAGTGATGACAACATTAATATGTTGTGATGCCATTTAGACCATATTACATGTGTCCAGTGGACACGTGTGCGAAATTGTATACAACAAAAATTAGGTGGTCAGCTATCTATGGGGCGATATTTTTTTGGGGAACAGATTGCTCTTTTTTTCCAGGTGAGAGTGGGATATTAGGGAGGGATAGTAGGTATATTTGGAGAGGTAGGTTGGGTAGGTTAACAGACAAGACAAACAAGATGCATACAGGGGTAGTATATGACACATGTGGGGTGTAAACACCTTGATGGGGAGGGGTGTTGGGAAATCGGAAGCCCATGAGCCCCCTAGTGGAAACAGTGGGACTGAGTTCCCCACCCATGGGCAGTCACCACTGCACCTTCACGGCCACAAAGGTGGCTGTGCTGGGGGCTGAGTTGGAGAGCCAGTCTGACCCTCTAGTCATGACACATGACCCTCGAGCTGGCGTAGAAGATCTCCAAACTGCTGATAGAGCTCTCTATGCACCATGACCCGGACCTGGCAACAGGTGACAGCTTCCTGTCCATGCCTGCTCCCAGGGGGTGGGCTAGCTCCATCCTCTGAGGTGGTTCCACCCAAGGTTGGTGCAGGACCAATGAACGAGGAGGTTCTGGGTTGGGCCCCAGACATGCTGGTGCCCGGTGCCATGGCCAGCTGAGATGGTACAGGTGGGTCCGCTGAGACCAGCATTCCCATACGTGCTATGGTGTTTATGGTGTATCAACATATGTAGGTTAATAATAGTCAACACATTCTAGGGTTAGGTATAACAGCATGCAAAGATATTCCCATTAACCCAGACACCAGATATGGAACAGTTGCATAGCAAACGGAACACATACATATATGGGGCCACAGTGGTAATAACAGCATGCAGGTACATTGATGGCACCATGCCACCAATGCTGGAGTATTTCAACATAGCACATGCATGGAAACAGATTTAAATAATTATCAGCCAATAGGACATATGTCCCAACAGAACAGTGAAGTTATCACATACCAGTTGAGGTGGGTGTTTAGTTTATTGTTGGAGATATGGTGGGGGGATGTCAAATAACAACTAGTATATTCCTGTAGTTCACATTACTTTCCAAGTCAGTGCTGTTATCTATACCTTACAAGTATTACTACACTACCCTATTGCCTTAGTTTGGACAGTGATATGGTTGTCATCATCTTTATACATGAACTAGTTTTACCTGCTGTATACACCTCTTACCTGGTATACCTGTGGAGGAAATGTTTGTTAACACTAACTGTTTCTACACATACTCCCAGATTCCAGGTTGATGTTGAGCACATACCTGTCCATCTCTTTCTGCACAGACTCTGGCCATGGCTTGACCACATGCAGGTGAACCAGGACATATGTAGACTAATGTCCTCTTCAACCTTTAGTGACTTACAACACTCTTACACAGGCTTTCCTACACAGTTATATTATGTAGCACAGTGTGGGTGACAGTGATCAGTGATACCTTATTATTCAGAGCAACTGCAACACTCACAATTCCATTCAATACCAGGGTAAACAGTACCAGTGCAGGCTATCAAGCCTTTTATTTCTTGGCACAGTGTTTGTATACAACGTACCTGTGGGAGCAATGTTTGTTAGCACTACCTGAATGTTGCCACACAAAGTACCAGATTACACATTAGTATTATGCACATACATCTCACTCTGTTACTGTACACACTCTGGTCACAGCTTGACAACATGGGGGTGTAGATAGGACATACTTCGCTTATTACTCTCATAACAGTTTTGGTAGTTGCTGGAGTGACAGGTTTGTTCTCATAGATGTGTGACAATTGGTTGTATTCCCTGTTTGCTGCCTAAACATCTGGGATCATCCCACTGACTTCTCAGGGGGACAGGGTGACAGGCAGCAGATTTAGGCCAATATACTGGACATTCTGGTCTTATCTGTACAGTTGTGGGGTATGATTCTTTATGCAGCCTATTTCCACTCCCAGGATTCAGACCATGGCTGTGTCTGCTAAAACTAAAACATTATCCATCACAGTTGTGTGTGCTATATAGATATTGCTGTATATCTCCTATCTGCTTTCTGTCTTATAATTCTCCCTGGGGTTTTACATTCTGACCTTTATTACAACACTCTTATACAGGATTTCCTAGACAGTTATATTTTGTAGGACAGTGTGGGTGACAGTGATGAGTTCTTCTTCTTTCGGCTTTTCCTGGTTAGGTTTGCCACAGCAGAACTCCGGTCTGCTAATGATTGGCAGTAGATTTTTACAGTGCCGAGGTGCCAGCCCGATGCCCAACTTTCAACAAAGGCACGCCCATTCACGCATGTCTTTTGAATGCCACTTGACCACAGGGAGGACATGCAGACTCCACACAGAAGGCGGTCCAGCCGAGAATTGAACCTCTTGCTGTGAGGCGACAACGCTACCACTGCACCAACGTGGCACTGGGTGACAGTGATGAGTAATACCTTATTATTCAGAGCAACTGCATCAGTCACAATGCCATACAATACCAAAGTAAACAGTACCAGTACAGGGTATCATTCTTTTATTTCTGGGCACAGTGTTCGTATCTGACAGACTTGTGGGAGCAATGTTTGTTAGCTCTACCTGAATGTTGCCACACACAGTACCAGATTCCACATTACTATTATGCACATACATCTCAATCTGTTACTGTACACACTCTGGTCACAGCTTGACAACATGTGGGTGTAAATGGGACATACGTGACTTATTACTCTCATAAGATTTTGGGGAGTTGCTAGTGTGCCAGCTTTGTTCTCATAGATGTGTGCCAATCAGTTGTATTTCCTGTTTCCTGCCTATACATCTGGGATCATCTCACTGATTTCTCAGGGGGACAGAGTGACAGGCAGCAGATATGGGCCACTTTACTGGACATTCTGGACATATCTGTATAGTTGTGGGGTATGATTCTGTATGCAGACTACTACCACTGCCAGGATTTAAACCATGGCTGTGTGTGCTAAAAATAAAACAGTTCACATCCAAGGTGCGCGTGTTATTTGGATTTTGTTGTCTACCTTTTCACTGTTTTCTGTCTATGTGTCTCTCAGCTGTACTAAATGACCTCTGGGGATTACACAAGTCATATACAGACATTCCTACACATTTTATTTATGTTGCACAGTGTGGGTAACAGTCCTTAATACAACAGTACTATTAAGTGATTGCAAATCTACACTGCCATATGATACCAGAGTATACACATGCAGTCCAGCAGTTAGACATTCACTGTCAGGCTATTATGTTTTTATTTACTTACATACAAACTATATGAGACTCTTCCTGCCATATTGCCCGGTGTATGCTGTACTTGCCTTAAACAATACAGGTTTTATGCTGGCAATTACCTTACTAATGCTTTTAGATTTATTTCCTATGACAGTACATGCAAGAGCATTTCTGGCCTGCCTTGTGTCGCAACCTCTCCGGTTGACAACCATGGGCTTCCTGGTTTGCAGCCTGCTCACTTGCCACTGTGAAGGACATAAGAGGAATATTTAGCCATACCTATTGATAATATACATGAGCTGGCAATTATTACACACGTAGTGGAGTGGTACTTCCACACAGCTGGGACAGCCCCTGCCATCCTAGCCTCTTGGATCCACTGCTCCAACAGGTCCCCCTTATGCTGTTTCAGGTCAGCATAGTGATGCCTGACCTGCTCACCAGTTCAGGGTATGCCATTGGCACTGGTGAGGTCACAGGCAAGACAGTCCCAGGCTTCTGCCTTATATTGGGAACCCCGGTACTGGCCCTGCAGCAGTCTCTGTTCATGGTCTTTTACAAGGAGTCCTGCCATGACTCTGGACTCCTGGATGCCCCAGCGCTGCACCTGGAAGCGCACTCCCTCTACCCTTTCTGCCATGGTGCCAGTAAGGTGAAGCTACAACCAGTCATGAGATGTATTCCCGCCTGTTGGGTTTAAGTAGGGCCGAATTCCCACACATTGCTCTGACTGGCCAGTTTTGAATAGCCTAAGCTATGGGCAAACCTGCTTACCTAAGGCTGGCCTAAACACTGCTTACATCTCCTAAGCTGACCTGTGCAATGCTTAGCATTGCTTAAATTTGACTTTGCATTATATATTTTTTTGGCATTGATTTATTATTCATTACATCTTATATATATGTCTGGTATCCATGATTCATATGTACATACACTGTATGGGGTCCTTGTGTTTAGTAGGGGACTTCAACACTCTATTACATTTACACCTCACATCTGGGCGTACTTCAATACTCCAGTTCACATATTTCTGTTATGTAGTGGGTTATAGAACATTTGACTGTATACTGATTACTTTCACATGTTCACTTTGATTTTACTATAGTGAGGATTTGTTTGGTGATACCTCATTCTTATGTACTGCTGTGATGGCTTGGTGGTTAACTGCTATGACTATAGTGTATAGGGTCCTGGATTCAAGACCTGCAAGGCTGTGTATTGTGTTGCTGGGCAGAACAAGAGCTGTTGGATACAGAGTTATTAGGGCATTTTTCAGCAGGTTTGCATGAGAGTAAGCAATGCTAACCTGCAGTTAAATATACTTACAGAGAGTTAGTTTCAATATTCCTTAACCTGTGTGTGCATTGCTTACCCCTGCTTAATAATGCTTACACTTGCTTACTAGTACTTACTCCCATTTACAACTGCACTGTTTTATTTAGTAATTTCTAATGGTTCTTGAGAAGGTGGGGGATTCACAAGCTGTATGGAGTTATCATTCATTACACATTTTACCTTCCATTTGTATCCATTATTCCCATGTACATATACTGTATGGGGCACATGTGATTATCTGTGGACTTTGCAACATTATGGCACTGACACCTCACATCTGCATTTAATGCAATACTCCACTTCACAAATATATGTTATTTAGTAGGTTATGCAACTAAAATATTGATCATAATGTGATATGACATGCAAAATGGAATGTGTTGCAGTGGGACTTGAACCAGGAATGCCTACTTATAAGGCAAATACTCTGCCCACTACCCTATTGCTATACTGCTTCATTTGCATATATCTTCCTTATTATCCTCTTCAGCCATTTAAGCTGCATTAACTGTAACTAAGCGATGGGCAAACCCCTGCACCTACGGTTAGCTTTAATCGGATTCATAAAAAAAAAAATGACATGTTTATTTTCTTTGTATTTACTATTGCTGTTGTACACGTGAGGGGATGTTGCTGGGGTATGCGGATACCCATGAGTGGTCTCACTCATTCTTTTGGCCTTTCTGCTGTTCTTCATTGCAGGGGCGTGTATATTCTGAAAGCTCTGATCTCAGAGACACCCCCTGCACTCTTACACGCTCAATGTAGGATTTGGAGTTCAGGCAGTGTGCCTTCATTAATATGCATGGCGTGCTGCCATCCTGCTCCTAAATGGCTGCCTCCATGCAGGACTAAGGTAGTCCTGCATGGAAGATTAGTAAATCCGGGGGTAAGTCAATAATGACAGACATTAGAGTTTTGCTCTTGTTATTTTTAAGAAAACGCAGTTTTGATGTAAAAGCTGTTCTTCAATTAACTGTTTAAGTGAATTAAACTATTTAAAAGTCATCTGTGATTGTGGACCTCTCCCCACCTTTACTGTTTGACTTTGTCCAGAATCCTTAAGAAAAGAAGTTGTGGAATTTAACTGAAATGCAGCAAATAAAAAGAAATAGTCTAAATTTACCATTTATAAGAACTATTACACTTGCAAGTGTATGTTGCAGTGGTTTTGTCATTAACCTTTGCTACAGAGACAGTATACAGGAATGGAGCTTCAACTCTTGTGAGCATACATGATCGCTGCTTTTGAGCTGAGCATAAAGTAAACTTTTTTAAAGATTTTTAGTTATAGATCTGTCAACAGTTGGAAATAATGTAGTAAATCAAAATAAATAAATCAACAAAAATGAAACAGGGTCTGTAATGAATAACCATGCAAAACACTTTATTAGAACAAATAGTGAGCCTTTTTATAAGATCGCAATAGTCCCCTGGAATTGTCTTTCAGAAGAATTAGAAAACTCTGATATGCTAATTGTATTTTATAAACAATAAGTTCATCTCAGTGAAAAAACAAGTGAAATTACACCTTCTTGCCTGGCATATGATGCGTATCACATGAATCTAAAATTCCCATTATGTGCCAACAGCATACATTTATTATGTGTAGCTTGCATGCATTCCTTCCAAATGCTTCATGCACATTTTGTTGACTACTGATTTTAGTTTGATTCTAATGCCAATTACTTGTTAGTAATAGCTATGTATTACCTGTCTAACTATGCATAGTTCAGGTGTTGTCAGCTTAGTATTGATGCTGATGTTACAATTGATTTAATTTGTGTTGATCTGTTTTGCATACTCAAGACACAATTGAAAATCATCCTTTAGCCAGTTTACCGACCTGGTTAGCAACAGTAAAATAAATAAATAAATAAATAAATAAATAACCAAATGAATAAAGTAATTCTGTACTGCTTGCTACTATAAGCAGAAAAGATTGGTGTGGAAGGAGTTTCTAAAATCAGACTTACGTAAGACACAGTCAACTCACAACTTGACTTAGCAACCCAACAGAGGGCAGGTACAGTATAAATTATCAGAAATGCACTCAGAGCAGTCTTTCCTGTCAGTGTTCAAAATAAAATATTGAATTGTTTCCCCTTTTATAAATAAAACAATTCAGAAATAGTTAAGCCCAATTTGTAGAATGCAACATACATTTTTGCTTCTTTGCCTAGTCTGGAACTTCTAAATCTCCAAGAAGAGCAAATGTAAAGTAAAACAGTTGTTTGTTTGTCTTTCGGCTTTTCCCGGTTAGGGGTCGCCACAGCGGAACTCTGGTCCAATAATGACAGACATTAGAGTTTTGCTCTTGTTATTTTTAAGAAAATGCAGTGTTGATGTAAAAGCTGTTCTTCAATTAAATGTTTAGGTGAAATAGAATATTTAAAAGTCATCTGTGATTGTGGACCTCTCCCCACCTTTACTGTTTGACTTTGTCCAGAATCCTTAAGAAAAGAAGTTGTGGAATTTAACTGAAATGCAGCAAATAAAAAGAAATACTCTAAATTTACCATTTATAACAACTATTACACTTGCAAGTGTATGTTGCAGTGGTTTTGTCATTAACCTTTGCTACAGGGACAGTATACAGGAATGGAGCTTCAACTCTTGTGAGCATACATGATCGCTGCTTTTGAGCTGAGCATAAAGTAAACTTTTTTAAAGATTTTTAGCTACAGATCTGTCAACAGTTGGAAATAATGTAGTAAATCAAAATAAATAAATCAACAAAAATGAAACAGGGTCTGTAATGAATAACCAGGCGAAACACTTTATTAGAACAAATAGTGAGCCTTTTTATAAGATCGCACTAGTCTCCTGGAATTGTCTTTCAGAAGAATTAGAAAACTCTGATATGCTAATTGTATTTTATAAACAATAAGTTCATCTCAGTGAAAAAACAAGTGAAATTACACCTTCTTGCCTGGCATATGATTTGTATCACATGAATCTAAAATTCCCATTATGTGCCAACAGCATACATTTATTATGTGTAGCTTGCATGCATTCCTTCCAAATGCTTCATGCACATTTTGTTGACTACTGATTTTAGTTTGATTCTAATGCCAATTACTTGTTAGTAATAGCTATGTATTACCTGTCTAACTATGCATAGTTCAGGTGTTGTCAGCTTAGTATTGATGCTGATGTTACAATTGATTTAATTCGTGTTGATCTGTTTTGCATACTCAAGACACAATTGAAAATCATCTTTTAGCCAGTTTACCGACCTGGTTAGCAACAGTAAAATAAATAAATAAATAAATAAATAAATAAATAGCCAAATGAATAAAGTAATTCTGTACTGCTTGTTACTATAAGCAGAAATGATTGGTGTGGAAGGAGTTTCTAAAATCAGACTTACGTAAGACACAGTCAAGTCACCACTTGACTTAGCAACCCAACAGAGGGTAGGTACAGTATAAAATATCAGAAATGCACTCAGAGCAGTCTTTCCTGTCAGTGTTCAAAATGAAATATTGAATTGTTTCCCCCTTTATAAATAAAACAGTTCAGAAATAGTTAAGAACAATTTGTAGAATGCAACATACATTTTTGCTTCTTTGCCTAGTCTGGAACTTCTAAATCTCCAAGAAGAGCAAATGTAAAGTAAAACAGTTGTTTGTTTGTCTTTCGGCTTTTCCCGGTTAGGGGTCGCCACAGCGGAACTCTGGTCCACTAATGATTGGCAGTAGGTTTTTACAGTGCCGAGTTGCCAGCCCAATGCCCAACCTCCAATGAAGGCACGCCCATTCACGCATGTCTTTCAGCACACCACTCGACTGTGGGGAGAACATGCAGACTCCACACAGAAGACACTCCCCACACACCAGCCAAGAATTGAATGGGAGAACCTCTTTCTGTGAGGCAACAACGCTACCGCTGCACCACCATGGATGACAAATGTAAAGTAAAACAGTATTTCAGTGAAACAAGAACAAGAAATAATAAAATAATGACTGTACACAAACTGTAAACCAAAACATCACAAAAACTCACCCCAGGATTCACAAAGCTTGCGCCAGGCGCAGGAGTTGTGTCAGTGTTCCAACACCAAATATGGCCACCGAACGATGCAGGTACGAGCTGTTTTCACGTGCACTACCTGCGTATGCTACGCCGGCATGGCTCTCAGCTCCTGTATGCTAATCACCCCATTTGCAGTAGTGTAGCATGCAAATGAGGGTAGTTAGTGATCCAGGAAGTGGTGCAGGCATAGTGTAAGCATGCAGAAATGTAAACCGTAAAAAAACGGTTTATATTACTGCAATCATAAAATCAGAGCAATGTCAGCCAGCCAAACACATATATGATATTATTAATATATGCCAATGGCTAAATATATAGCCATTGACATAAAAAAATGTACAAAATGTAAAATTAACATTATTATTTGTTCTCGCGCTATTGCAAAGTTTAAAGCGTAGGGCAGCGGCACACAAACAGGATCGTAAAAAACATAGTAAAAATGAAAATAAAACTGCAATGTAACAGATAGCATGATTTCCCCATAACAGTCAGTGGCAGGCATGTTATACCAGACCATGGCGCAAGGGTTGCTAAGAGGCTGTGTTATTGTTATGCACGGTTTCTAGGAATTAGAAAGCAATCTAATGCAAATGAGAGTAATTATACTGAATCACAGATTCCCCCCTGGTGTAAGGATGCACCTCATGGCATAGTGTTATAACACCGAGGTGTGACCATGAGATAAAGATGACAATGAGAGGGGTGTGTCACCTTTGCTGTAAGTATATTGGAGCAATGCCAATCTGGTTTGCCCGTAGCTAAGCAAAGCTAAAGGAAAGGGGTGTGTTTAACTGGCTTTAGCTTTGGCTAGATGAGAGCACACAAGGTAACCAAGTATGCATGTGAATGGAGATTAAAACATGCTTAAACCCGGTAAATGGGTATGTGCGGCATGCACCGGAGTTGGAACAGGAAGGATATAAGAAAAAAATAAGGAAATGCTGCAGCAGAGAAATTGGAGTACAAATGAGCAATTAACACCTAGGAACCTACAGTGGGCCATTGACAACAGCTAACAAGGCTGATGGCAGCTACCCACAGAACAGGAAAGAGGAAGTGCTGTACTGCAAAGAAAACAGTAAAGTGTCACAGCAGAACAAAGTAGAATTGCATTATATCAGCTACATAACACACTTTCCAACACACTACTGGGTAAGGAAAGTACAAGACAATAAAGCTGGCAGGTGGATGCATGCCTGACAATGGGAGGGTATCTAGGTTTAAAAGGGAATTAAAGGGCGGCAGATGAATCAAGCCAGGCAAGCATAACTCCACACTACAGCCCCCACACTTGCAGTAATCAATGTAAAACCCATAAGTAAGATACCTTGCAGCTGTAACTGCTCACACACAGCCAATTACATCAGCAGCATCTATAGCACAATAGTATAAAGTGTGAAAGCACCTCACACACACTTGTGTTTGCCCGTACACACTGCACCATTGGTGTATACAAACAGGGAAGTTTTAATATGTACATGTTAGGGGCTTCCATTGCTTTGATCCACCAGCATGTGATGGAGACTGAAGGTGGTGAGGATGATGCTGACAACCACCGCAGGCACCAGAGGAGGAGAAGAATGTTCAGACCCAGGGTAACCTACCAGGTGCTACATGATCTGGAGATAGTAGAGCATTACAGAGTGGACAGGGACACCCTATAGCAACTTGTGGAGCTGTGCCAGCCACACCTCAGAGCCAGAATAAACAGAGGGGAACCCATCCCAGTGAATACCAAGGTATGTGTAAGCCTGGGAATACTAGCCACAGGTACCTTTCAAAGACCAACTGGGGATATTATGGGGATCTCACAGGCATCAGCATCCAGGGTACTCCACCAGTTCCTGGATACCATGATACCACATGCCAGTGAGCACATATACTTTTCCCGAATGCAGGAGGAGTTGGCCAGCATTATGCGTCTCTTGCACCATGTGGCAGAATACCCGGAGGTACTGGGTGCAATAGACTGCATGCACATACACACCAAGTCACCACCTGGTGAGCAGAGTAGGTACTACATAAACCGCAAGGGATACCCCTCCATCAACTGCCAGCTCGTGTGCAATGCCCAGGGTATTATCATGGATGTGTGTGCTGGTAGCCTTGGAAGCTATCATGACTCCCATATCTGGCATGCCTTACAGCTATATCAGGCATTTGCCAAGAGAGACATCCCATATGGCCATCTGGTGGGGGATGCTGGCTATGCACTGGAACCATGGATGATGACACCCATCAGAAATGCACACACACCCATGCAAAAATGCCATAATGAGGCACACGCACAAACCAGAATCATCATAGAGCATGTGTTTGGGATGCTCAAATCACGGTTCCGTTGCTTGGACATATCCAGTGGAGCCTTGCAATACTCTCCAGCTACATGTGCCCACATCTTCATAGTATGTGCCATGCTACACAATATGATCCTGTGGAAACAGCTACAGCAGGGACAGAATGGTGAAGGCCCTCAAAGCAACCCACCATTGCCAAGGGTCCCACAGGCACAGAGGGGGACTCAGACCATGAGCCCCCTGAGCCAGCCCCTGTAGGCAGATGGAGGCATGCCCAGTATGTCCATGCCTTGACAAAGAGGGAACGTATAGCACACACACTGACAGTGTAGGCACCTAGGGACTGACACCTTTCTCCACCTGCACACACAGTAAAAATGGATGGCACACACACAAGATTACCTCTAAATTGATATGTAAAGGCAGTCTACTATGTGCATCCAACATATGCAGCCCACAACTATTGCACACACAACTGCTATTGGCACAAGGTAGGTCAACACCTGAACAGTAAATTAAGCTACCAGCATGTACTGCTACTTTATGTATAGGTTCATAGGTAGGTACCAGGCTAACTGCCCAAGGGTATTCATATGCCTAGCCAGAATGTGCCAGCTTTTGCCACCCCATTGATTAATTAACTGTCCCTCTGTCAAGCAGAGCCAATGGTGGGATCCCTGGGGTGTATCTATCATTCCCCATCCACTCTTCAAGGTTTCAGTGAGGGGCTGTACCTAATGTAGTTAGGAATTTTATGTTATATTTTCCCCTTTCATTTCTTATGTTATTATTACAAGAGTACATGAAGCTCAGTGGGTTTGCATGCCACTGCCCTTTGCTTAGCATAGCTTACACATAGAAATCATCTAAATAGAAAAATAGGCCAAAGCAAAGTTAATGTCAGTAGTGTAATGGTTAGAGCATTTATGCATTTGCGGTTCAAATCCCCATAAAATCAGAGATGTTTTTTATGTTAAAAAGTATACCTTAACCACAGTCTGCATATTTAGGTAGTAATCTTCAGTTTAATAAACATTTGAAACACCCATATAAACCCATGTGTGCCCGAGAGTAAATTCAACAGAGACTGTAATGTTATGTAAGCACATAGTGAGATGTTACTACACTTAAGTATATATATCCTGAGTATTTAGCAGATGTGACGGTGTTTGCTCGTACAGGTTATACACTTTTAAATTTCATTTAACCATGTTTAACTGCCACATTAATGTTGCACAATCACTTTTAAACATACTTACAACTGCTTAAAAGAGCCATATTCTGGCCTAATAAAAGGCTAGGACATCACAGGTCTTGAACCCTGGACCATGCACACCATAGTCACTGGACCTATCACTAAGCCATCTGAGCTGCATACGCGTTTCATGGGTTTTAGAATACACCTTTTGCTACAGGCATTCCACAGTACTGACAACAAATGAGACAGTCACTTTGCGTACATATGTACAGTACACTGTAATGTACTGTAGTTTGTGAATCAACATATACAAGTCTACATATGTATAACTGTTAAAAACGAATATTAAATATATATATATATATATATATATATATATATATATATATATATATATATATATATGCATGTCAGTGATGTGTACACATTTATATATACAGACACATCTATAGCCATATATATAAACATCTATGAACACACTTCATGACACAGAAGCAATCCAAAGGAATTGAAGTGTACACAAAACACATGCAGCTCTGGTATTATAACAATATTAACATAATTCACCATAGAAGGGGCGGTTGTTGTGTATGTGGAGTTTGGGGTGAAGGAGGAATGATAGGTAATGTAATTATGGATCAAGGAGAGCCTAGGTTGGATGTCCATTAAGTGAACTGGAGGTGTATAGACGGAGTATGGAGACAATATAAAAGGACACAAAGCCAGGACCATGACCATCCCCAATACACCCTGTCAGGTCACATTGCAACACATAATTCCACAAACATATGAACATTAACATGTATTATACATATGTACACAAACTAACTGTAACTTTTGTTTTCAGTAGTGAGGAATGCTTGTAGTAAAAGGTATATTCTAAAACCCATAGCACTTGTACAGGTCTTAGATGCCTTAGTGGTAAAGTCAGTGACTGTGGTGTGTGTGGTCCCAGTTCAAGACCTGCAAGGTCTGTTTACCTTTATGAGAGCCAGAATAAGGGCCTTAA
>NC_056729.1:1173913043-1173932435 GCF_019279795.1 Protopterus annectens | reverse complement strand
ATGCATTTGGTGGGCATGTCTAATGACATACATGCCACATGGATTGTTGTATGATATGATAGGTGTCATGGGTGACCAGTAGAGAGGGATTATTACCTCTGTCAACATTGATATCAAACCTTAGGTCCATGGCTGCTGAATGCCAACAGTACCTATCTTCCATATGCATGTGCGTAATGAATGTAGCCACCTGCATGTACAAAGGACAACAACAGCTATGGTATTTACATGTATGGTGTGTGAGTGTGGGATGTACATATCCAGGGCAGGTACGTCTAGGTCATATCTGACCATAAGGGTGTTGTTTACTGGTGTATAGCAACAGTCAACTGTGTTACTGCTGACAACATCCAAGGGACGTGATATGTGTACAACTGACCTGGTTAGAAACAGTGGTATTACTGAATTGCATAACACATTATGCAACTGTGTCAGTACATGGGTACTTTGCACAGTTGATGTAGGGCTAGGTACAGTCCACCAGTCGAAGGTTATTTGCTGTTGTACCATAGTATTTCATACCACATTTATGGATGTGTGTTGGTAGTCTGAGGGCAGGGTGGGGGATGTATATGAGGATAAAGCTGGAATGCAGCTTTTGCCACTGTCACCTGTACCTGACTCATCTGTGATTAATTATGTTGGAATAGTGACCTTTACTTGTGAGTAGCCTGTATGAATATGGCGACACCACCACCTGGAGAGGTCCATACCAGTGTTATGGCTCACATGTTTGGATCTGAGTTATATGGTGGTAGTGCTATTGTGCACTACAGAGCCTTCAGCCAGGTGTTCCTCATTGCACAGATGTCAGTATTCCCCATTGTAGGTTCTACATTGAGCAAGTGGATTATGAAAGCCACACATCTAGCACTGGTTTGTATAAGCATCCAATGCAATTGTCTTGTAGGTGTCAGGGTGTTACTTCTGTGTTTAGGACATTTGCCTTGGAATGGCACTACATGGGTAAATGCAACCTAGATATTATCCACACTTCCTTGAATGATGGCTGCATGTGATGTGTCACAAAGGCTTATCTTCTTTCACTCATGTCATCCCAGAATGGCACACACTGGACAACCTCATAATTACAGCAGGACATTCGCTCATTGTATTGGTGAAGCAGTTGCCACTTGTACCATGACATCACTGCGAGTGGCAGTATTGTGCTTGGTATCACATGCTACATCTAAGGTGACGGACAGCAGCAGACATTGTGTAGATGACCGATGTGATATATACTTAGTGAACAGTCCTGCTAATAATGACGACTACTAACACAGGCGGCAGAGGTCATCTTGACACCTGCACCTCAGTACCATTAGACAATGGGGCTCACATATTATGTTTGCACATGCTACTTTGTGGACTATGATGCCACTGTCCACAAACTGATATCAATGTATGCTTTTCAGGGAAGCTATGTGTGTGACACATGCTGTACTTTGCATCCACCTGTGTGTCCCAGTTAACCAACTGTCTGTCACTTTCACACATGCATGATTGTGCATGCTTCACATATATATGGCAGTACTTCATGTATATGTATGCATGTGTATCACACAGCACTGACGCAGATATATCATTTATGGGCCATATATAGGTATCTGTTAGTAAACTTGTATGATGTGCATATATACTGACAGTTAAGATGTACATAGCTGTAAACTTGTGTGTTTACAATTGGAGTCCATTACAACATGTTCTGTACATATCAGTGTATGAGCATGCCCACTGTCGCCTTCTGTAGTTAGAATCAGAGTGCATCCAAAATAGCCTTGTGCTACTAAGTGTATGAGCATGCCCACTGTCACCTTGTGTAATTGGAGTCAATGCATCCAAAAAAGTCATGTGATTCTAAGTGTATAAGCATGCCCACTGTAACCATATGTAGTGATAGAAGTAGTCCATTCCACAGATGGACATACTCCAGTACAGGGCTTGTTGTGCTACAAATACACCTCTCAGGCTTACCTATGTCTTACCTGCAGATGATGTGTCTTGTTTGTGCATACAGGTTGTAATGGACTCCTACTTTAAACACACAGGTTTACAGCTATGTACATCTTAACTGTCAGTGTCCCTGTTGATGTCCTCAATCTTAGAAGGGCATTCTGATTGCCTGAAAATGTGTAATCTCCGTGGCGTGTCTTGTAACTGCATAGTACTGTAATACTGATCTGTAGATAGGCAGGAATTCTGATCCCACCACTGGCAGCTGTGTGTGGGTGTGTGTCTGCAAATCCCTGAGTATGTGTATTTGTGTCTGCATCCTGTCATGAGAGTGGGTTTTACTGCTTTCCAAAGAGAAACCACCTTTTGCACTGGCCTTTATCCTTGTCATCTGCTAAACCACCATTTCCCCCCCCTCCCCACTCCAGGTAATCATTCCTGTGATGTCACCCAGCTCAGACGCAGAATCAGACTAACTGTGATTGTATGGGTTCTGTGCCACATCCCCCAACCACTTACCACTCTACTAGTAACCTTTACATAGGCAAGACCTGTAAGCACAATACTGGCAAGTGTTTGTGTGTATGTGACTACCCTGTAGCCAAGCATATACATGTGTTATGTCTTTTAACATGCTGCACACCATGGTAGTCATCTGTGGTGAGTGGAGTCTACAGAATATTACATATGTAGGAATAGAAAAGAATAGACAGTCAAGAATGACTACTATTGGGTATGTTATTTCATGTGCCACTGCCGAGCAGTGACACAGAAGTGAACCCCAGAATGTATTTCCTTACCCATCATTCCCCCCAAACTCCTCAGTTCCCGGGGTGTATTTCCTTACCCATCAGTCCCCACCCCAAACTCCACATACACAACAACCATCCCTTCTCTGATGTACTAATTAAAATTTGAATGTTATAATGCAAGAGTTGCCTGTGCTTTGTGTACACTTCAATTCCTTCAGAATCCTTCTGTTTCACAAAGGGTGTTCAGAGATGTTTATATATATATATATATATATATATATATATATATATATATATATATATATATATATATGTGTGTGTGTGTGTGTGTGTGTGTGTGTGTGTGTGTGTACACATCACAGAAATGTATATATATATATATATATATATATATATATATATATATATCATCATTCTCTTTCGGCTTTTCCCTGCTAGGGGTCGCCAGCGGATCATCTCTTTCCATTTCTTCCTATCCTCTGCATCTTGCTCTGTCACACCAACCGCCATGCGGTCCTCTCTCACCACGCCCATAAACCTTATCTTAGGCCTTCCTCTATTCCTCTTACCTGGCAGCTCCATCCTTAGCATCTTTTTCCCAATATACCCATCATCCCTCCTCAGCACATGTCCAAACCAACGGAATCTCGTCTCTCTTGCTTTGTCTCCAAACTGTCCAACATGAGCTGACCCTCTAATATACTGATTCCTAATCCTATCCATCCTAGTCACACCGATTGCAAATCTTAACATCGTTAACTCTGCCACATCCAGCTCTGACTCCTGCCTTTTTGTCAATGCCACTGTCTCCAACCCATATAACATAGTTGGTCTCACTACCCTCTTGTGGACCTTCCCTTTCACTCCTACTGGTACCCGCCTGTCACAAATCACTCCTGACACTTTTCTCCACCCGTTCCACCCTGCTTGTACTCTCTTCTTCACCTCTCTTCCACATTCACCATTACTCTGAACTGTTGATCCCAAGTACTTAAACTCGTCCACCTTTACCAACTCTACTCCCTGCATCCTCACCATTCCTCTACCCTCCCTCTCATTTACACACATATATTCTGTCTTAGCCCTGCTGACCTTCATTCCTCTGCTCTCTAGAGGATATCTCCACCTCTCTAGAGTCTCCTCAACCTGAATCCTACTCTCACTACAGATCACAATGTCATCTGCAAACATCATAGTCTACGGGGCCTCCTGTCTGATCTCATCTGTCAACCTGTCCATCACCACTGCAAATAAGAAAGGACTCAGAGCTGATCCTTGATGTAATCCCACCTCCACCTTAAATGGATCTGTCACTCCCACTGCAGTCCTCACCACTGTCACACTACCCTCGTACATATCCTGTACCACTCTTACGTACTTCTCTGCCACTCCCGACTTCCTCATACAATACCACAACTCTTCTCTAGGCACCCTGTCATATGCTTTCTCCAAGTCTACAAAGACACAATGCAACTCCTTCTGACCTTCTCTGTATTTCTCCAACAACACTCTCAGAGCAAACATTGCATCTGTAGTGCTCTTTCCTGGCATGAAACCATACTGCTGATCACTAATCATCACCTCCCTTCTTAACCTTGCTTCCACTACTCTTTCCCATAACTTCAAGCTGTGACTAATCAGTTTTATCCCCCTGTAGTTACTGCAGCTCTGCACATCACCCTTATTCTTAAAGACAGGTACCAAAACACTTTTTCTCCACTCCTCAGGCATCCTCTGACTTTCCAAAATTTCATTAAACAATCTAGTTAGAAATTCCACTGCCATTTCTCCTAAGCACCTCCATGCTTCCATTGGTATGTCATCTGGGCCAACAGCCTTTCCATTCTTCATCCTCTACATAGCTGTCCTTACTTCCTCCTTGCTAATCTGTTTCACTTCCTGATTCACTATCCCCACATCATCCAACCTTCTCTCTCTCTCATTCTCTTCATTCATCAGCCTCTCAAAATACTCTTTCCATCTACTCAACACACTCTCCTCTCTTGTGAGTGCCTTTCCCTCACTATCCTTTATCACCCTTAATTGCTGCACATCTTTCCCAGCTCTGTCCCTCTGTCTAGCTAATCAGTACAGGTCCTTTTCTCCCTCTTTAGTGTCCAATCTCTCGTACAACTCTCCATATGCCTTATCCTTAGCTTTCGCCACCTCTCTCTTTGCCATGCGCCTCATCTCCTTTTACCCATGTCTACTTTCTTCATCTCTTTGACAATCCCACTTCTTCTTCGCCAGCCTCTTCCTCTGTATACTCTCCTGTACATCCTCATTGCACCACCAGGTCTCCTTGTCCTCCTTCCTCTGTCCAGATGTCACACCAAGCACCTTTCTAGCAGTCACCCTTACTAGTTCTGCTGTAGTTACCCAGCTATTCGGTAACTCTCCACTGCCTCCCAGTGCCTGTCTTAACTCTTCCCTAAACTCCACTTCACAATCACCCTTTTTTAACTTCCACCATTTAATCCTTGGCACAGCTTTATATATATATATTTAGTATGTATTTAAAACAGTTGTACATATATAGACTTGTCTATGTTGTTTCACAAAGTACAGTACATTAAAAGGTACTGTACATATGTACACAAAGTGACTGTCCCATGTGTTTTCAGTACTGTGGAATACCTGTAGTAAACAGTGTATTCTAAAAAACATGAGCCATGTATAAAACTCAGATGGCTTAGTGGTAAGTCCAGTGACTATGGTGTGCAGGGGCCAAGGTTCAAAACCTGTGAAGGTTTTTAATAACTTTGTTTAGGCCAGAATGAAGCAGGTGTAAATGTGTTTTCGCAACAGTACGCAAGCGGGTAAACATGTTTTTAAAAGAAATGTAAAACTCGCAGTACACTTGAAATGCCCTTCTTTGGTAATCCTGCTGATGTCATTCATTGTGAAATACACCTTTGGGGAAGAGGCACTTCAGTAATTTTCATGGCGTGTACTATGACTCTGTACTGCTGTAGTGTAATAAACTAGTTAGGTAGGGGTTTGAATACCACAGATGACAGGTTTGTGTGTGTGTGTGTGTGTGTGTGTGTGTGTGTGTGACTTGTATCCTCTGTAGTGGTGGTTGTAAGTGTGTGACACATGTGGGCAATGTAGAGGGGGTTTTGCATACTTTATATGTTGGCCATACTCTATATCACAATGTCAACCATACAGGGATAACAATTGTACATTAGCTGTGCAAAGCCATATCCATGCATGTGACATCAAGGCCAGCAAATCACAGTTAGCAACCCCACTATTACCCAGAGCACACACTCAACCCATGTGTCATACGCACACACAGACCTAGGCAGCAGCCAATATGTGGGTAGTACACTGCATATTGGCCACTGATAGTAACTATGCAGTGATAGCAGTGGGCTACAGGGGCATGTCACCCTGGCCATCTGTCCAGTATGCACGTATATGCACACAGTGCACCTCCACCATGTTCCGCAATGGACACCTGCACTACCTATGGTGCCTTCACATGTGACTCACAACGGACATACCATGCCTGAAAACATGCTTACAACTGCTTTACAGTGCCTTAATCACTCTGTATCCATTGGCTCTTGATCTGCCTAGCAACAAAGTAAACAACCTCTGCTAGGCTTGAACCAATGACCATGCACACCATAGCCAAAGTGATTTACTTCTAAGCCACCTCAGATATAAATAACACTGCTGTATTCACAAACATATCATCCAGCCCAGTTATTCAACAGTACAGAGAATGTATTCCAATATGTAGATGCATGTGTCTGTGAGAATACATTAATGTCTACACAGATAAATATGTATACATATATATATATATATATATATATATATATATATATATATATATATATATATATATATATATATATATATATATCCACATGTGTGAGCAGATATTTATATCTATATAGGTATATACGGACATACATCTGTAGATAAGGTGGGAACATAGCAGACACATATATGTCCACATGTACCATGAATGGGGTTGACAGGCACAAACAACATACATCATGCACAAATAGGTATCCCCCCCCCCACAGCCAAACATGTCTGCCCTGCAATACACTATCACCTGTTGCAGATCCCATAACCAGGACTGTACACAACAAGGCCACAAGATGTTGACAGTACCCCATCCCACCTGCATGATGTCAGGCTGGTATCAGTAACATATCATGCAGTACAGTCAGGCTCATAATGTCCCCCATTTTGCAATCATCTTTTACCTTTTTTAGCCAGAGTCCCGTACTGTTGGCCTGTACCACAGAGATGTAGATTTCAAACAACAGTGGCCCCAGGACTGAACCCTGAGGTACTCCACCTGTCACTTGTCTGGGGATGGCTTTGGAGACGGTTACACCTACAGTTTGGGTCTTGTCAGTAAGCCATGTGGCACACCATCAAGTGGCATAGGGATGTATGGCCGGATTAGTATGTTAATCTATGTTTCCAGACTGGTGTATGGTATTGAATGGCTTGGCGAGGTCCACATAGGCATTGTGCACTGCCTTACCCTCTTCAACAGCTATGCAGACTGAGTCAAAGCAGATAATCAGTTTCAGGAAGCAAGAGTGGCCCTCCATGAGCCCAATCTTTGTGGGGTCCAGTGTTTGAGGGTTGCAAGTGTCTGTGTTCCAAACATCCCTGATAATGCATTCCATGGCCATGCAGATCAGGCTCATTAGACTGATGTGACAGCAGTTCCAGGGATCCAATGTGGACCCCCCCCATGGAGTGGGATAACTGCAGCTGTGTGCCACTCAGTGGGCACCAGGCCTGATGCGAGGTTATGATTACACATGGCAGTCTGGTCCCATGGATGATGCATTCTTAGCTGTGGATAGTGCAGTTTCTGCCTGTGTGGCCATGATTACTGGCCAATGGAACTCTGTTCATTTTGCCATAGGCCCTTTTGGAAGTGAGAGGCGGTGACTGTGGCACAACGCAAATCTGCCAGGATATTGGCGCAATCCGTGGGAGCAGTCTGTGTAATGCCATTCTGTTGTAGCTCAGAGCACATCTCAGCATTGCCAGTTAGGTTCTGGACATAACTATAGAATGCTGTGTGGTTGTCTATGGAATCTGTGGTGATTTTAGTTACATAACCAAGCTTTGGAGGATTCCATGAGGGATCCCATTGTCTTACTGTGGCTGGTAAGGGAGTTGTTTGCATCCTTGGAGTATCCATTTTGCTTCAACAGTGTTTACCTTCTGTTGTATACTCTGTTAATGGCAGAAGGCCACTAGACTGGCTTGCTTATTTGGGAAGTGAGTGTTGTGGTTCCATGTGGGGTGTCAGGAATCATGCACAAGTGGATGTGCTCATACAGTACCTTCATGAAGGATTCATCAGTAGAACTGTCAGCTCCTGTCTCTATGGGTGTCACAAACATTGTCACTTCTGCCTTGAGTAGCATGAAGCTGGCATTGGAGAGGTCTTTTATGGACAACTATATATACATTCCTTTCACATGTTCACTTTGATTGGCCTATGGTGGTATTACTGTGGTGAAACCAAAGTCTCACGTACTGTTGTGATGGCTTAGTGGTTAGTTACTGTGACTATGATGTATAGGGTCCTGGGTTCTTGACCTGCAAAGGTGGGCTATTTTGGTCCGGCCAGGACAGCAGTTAATGCATTACAGACTAATTGTGGCAATTTAGGTTAGTCACACTCAGTACAATTCAAATGCCCTACATTGGCAATCCTACTGATGTCAATCACTGGGGAGTACACCTTTGGGGAAATGAGTACTCCAGCAATCTCTGGTGTGAGTGCTATAACAGTGTAATGCTATAATGTGATATAGAACTCTGGTAGGGGTTCTAGTCCCACACATGGGAGTTGGGGATGCTTTTGTGTCTGTTCCTATGCCTGTGTGGAGAGCACTGCATGTTTGGCTAGTCACACTCACTACAATTCATTGGCCCTACTTTGGCAATCCTGCTGATGTCACCCACCTAGATATACACCTCTGGGGATGCTGTAACCTAGTAATCTCTATAGCATGTCCTGTAACTGTGCACTGCTGTAATGTGGTAAAGTAGGTAGTTAGGTGTTATAATCCCAAACCTGGCAGCTGTGTGTTCATCCATCTGTCTCTGCTTGAGTAGAGAACAATGCTTTTTAGAGTAGTCACACTCCATCAATGCACATACCCAACGTTGCCAAGGCATTCAGGATTAGGCTGCTGATGTCACCCACCTGGAAATACACATCTGGGAATCTTGCAATCCAGCAATCTCTATAGCACATGCTGTAACTGAGTAATGCTGTAGTTTGATGAACTAGTTAGGTAGGAGTTCTATTCTGAGACATGGCAGGTGTGTGTGTTTCTCAGTCATATCCTGTGTGGAGGTGGCTGTGAGTGTCTCAAAACTGGACTTGTTGAGGCATGGGTCTTGTACTTTTACTATATGGTGGCCATATTATATGTTGCAATGTCTACCTGACGAGGATTACAGATTTCAATCAGCCAAGAGACTGAGCTGGCAAACCATAACCCTACATCTGATAAAAGGCATGGTGAACAAAGTAAGCAACCCTAATATTACCTGGAATACAGTCTGGACCCATGTCCCATAAAGAAACACATTTGCCTAGACGACTGCCACTACACTCCTAGTACCCTGCATATTGTTGACAGATAGTAAGCATGGTGTGATTGCAGTGTGCTGCAGAGGGCATGGCACCCTGTCCACCAGTATAATAGGCACATAATTGAGGACAATGCACCATCACTATGTTCTCCACTGGACACCTGCAACATATGTGGTGCTATCAAATTTGATCCACAAAGGGCATACAGTGCCTTACACACATGCCATGTATGGATAGATGCCACTGACACCAGGGAATACCTGTATCATGCTATCAATGCAGATGGCACCGAGCACCAGCACATTTGTAGAAGACATGGACAGGTATGGACCTCCCTTACACCTTTCCTGCACATCCCTAGCTATTTTGCCTATTGTCTTTCCCTCTTTGTACCTCTTTTCACCACCTTCCTGCAATAAGCGTGTCTACGCCTGTTCGCTCGGGGGTAAGTGGGAGTAAGCATTTTTAAGCAGCAGTAGGCAGGTTTCAGCCTGTTTGTGCGTGGGTTAGCACTGCCTACACAGGTTAAGTAATCTAGAAGCTGAGTGTGAGAAACTGTAACCATCTGTTGGCACTGTTTCCTGACGTGCAAACACGCTAACTAGTAATTACATATGCTTGCTACTGCTTATTTATGCTTATAACTGCTCACTAGTGTCTTATTCATTATGTTACTGACACTTCACTCCCATTTACTTTTAATTGTTATTATGCAGGTTATACAGCAGACAGATGTCAAAATATGTTCATATACAGATTTCCAATGGAAAACGTTATATGCTGCCGTGGGAATTGAACCGGGAATGTCTGCTTGGGAGGCAGATGTTCTAACCACTACACTATTGCTTCATTTGCATAAATTCCCATATACCCATGGATCCTAGTTATCTAAACACCCACCCCAACACTTCACTGACACAGCAGTCATCCATTCTCCAGTTGGAAAGATGGTGTATCCACACCACTACACATTGGCCGCTCCCTACTCCTGTAGACCCATCCCATGGGTTGACTCACTCCATGTATACTCAGACATCCCAACATTTTAGTCCACAAACATTCTTGAAATGAGTGACCAATA
Source organism: Protopterus annectens (assembly GCF_019279795.1). Taxonomy (NCBI): domain Eukaryota; kingdom Metazoa; phylum Chordata; order Ceratodontiformes; family Protopteridae; genus Protopterus; species Protopterus annectens. The sequence goes on along the minus strand of NC_056729.1, from coordinate 1,173,922,042 downwards.
GGACACTATTCCCAATTTTTGGGTTGTCCCACCTGGGACACACGTCTTTATTTCAAGATTAGAAGAGTGTCTTCTGCGTGGAGACATGCGTTAATGGGCGTACCTTCGTTGAAGGTTGTGCATCAGGCCTGGCAAGTCGGTACATAAAAATTAAACTGCCAATCGTTAGCGGACTGGAGTTCCGCTGTGGCGACCCCTAACCAGAAAAAGCAGAAGGACACAAACAAACAAGATTCTATACTTCATTACTTCGTTACTCCCGCTAACAAGACACTACAATAAATTAATAACTATGACTATAGGATAATGCACACGTTACACATGAAAACTAATAATGTATGAGTTTGGCAAAATTTTATTACAAATAAGATTGGTTTAGTGATTGGCATTGACGTAGCTGGCAAATCACAGGAATGATTCCACTATTTCATAGTGTAAAAGTCCTCACATTTGATTTTTTTGAGAACAGCACTAACTTCAAACAAAATATACACTTCTGCATTTTTGCAGATTCGTCCCTTCCCTCTATCTTCTCGTAACTCTAATACTATAGTACTGCAATATACAACGGAAACAAAACAACAACTTATTTTGCCTTGGAATTGTATATCCCAGCAAAATCATGGCAAATGTCGCAAAGGCAAAGAAATGAGAATATATATATATATATATATATATATATATATATAGATAGATAGATGACAAGCATTTCATGACAGTTTAAGTAAGGCCTGCACTGTTACAAAGGCCATGCATTTTTCAAGTTATTGAGTCGGGATAAATAAGCCACAGTGCAGAGAAGAGAGGGTCACTGTCCTTTCTGTAATTCATTATATATAAATGTCTATTTATTTAACATCTGTTAACCGAGTATGCAGACTGTTCCAACAAGTCAGGACTCCATTCAGTCATGACTTGAGCCTTAGAGGCCAAACAACACAACTAAACATACACAAGAATTATACCTCTCAACCTCTTAATGTAAGAAGTTTAGCCAAAGCCAGATATAATGGGTGGGCAAAGATTGGGACATACCGGGATCAATTCAATAGCTCTGCTTGACAGAGGCTCAGTAAATTGATCAATGGGGCGGCCTATGCTGACACACCTTGGCTAGGCTTATACATGCCCTTGGGCAGATAGCCTAGTACCTACCTATGAACCTATTACATTTATGGTTGTGCGCAACCTATTATTCTATCTACTGTTGAGGTTTGTAGGGGCACTTTCGTGTTATTTATGTCTGCAAAAGGAATGAATGTGGTACAGGGAATGTACTTCTACATATAGATGTATGTATGTGTGTATGCATATATACTTATAACAAACTCGCTGACCTCCATGAGGCAGTCCAATTACAACCGGGCCATCCAACCCTGACACGCCTGGATCCATAATTTCATACCCATGGTTCCTCCTCCCCACCCGAGTTCAACATACATGCAAACCATCTATTTTCCAGTTGCTATCACAGCCATAACACACCTTCACACATTGTAACTCTTCCCAGTGTTAGGGACCCTACATGTATGTTGTCTCAACCCATGTATCATTAGGCTCTCCCAACATTTAGTCCTTCAACATACTTGCCCTTGCTTGTGTAATGGTTGGAAGTCCAATCAACCTGCAATTTTTGGGTAGTCCCACCAGGGACTACCCTGTAATTGTTTGTAAAGTAGACTTAGCAGATCGACAATGTTACTCCCACTGGTAGTATCCTGCCTGTGGTTTGAGTAGCAGTGATTTGCTCACCCCTTCCCAGCTTGATATGACATAAGATGACAGCACTAAATAATATAGGAGTTGCTGTTGTTTTCCTTCTCATTCTTTTTGTATGCTTTATTGTCACAACGTTCATTCTTCATATATATATATATATATATATATATATATATATATATATATATATATATATATATATATATATATATATATATATATATATGTATATTATATATATATATATATATATATATATATATATATATGTATATTATATATATATATATATATATATATATATATGTATATATTATATCTGTACATACACATGCACATACATCTACATAATTATATACATTTTCTATGCTGTTGCATGACTGTGCTGGATGATATGTTTGTGATAACATCAGATTTATATTTATCTGCCATGGCTTAGTGACAGATCACATTGGCTGCGGTGTGCATGGTCCTGGGTTTGACCCTTGCAGAGACCATTTATTTTGTTGCTGGGCAGAACACGGGCCATTGGATACAGAGTGATTAAAGCACTTTTAAGCAGTTGTGAGTGGGTGTGTGCAGGTTTGCATGATGGTAAGCAGTGCTAACTTCCAATTACAGTTTCTTAAATTCAGTTAGCTTCTACTATGCTTAATGTATGTAGGTACTGCTTACACCTGCGCAAATGCACTTAAACATGCTTACTAGTACTTATATATGTTTACTACTACTTATTTGTGCTTAAACCTGCTTAGCAGTGCCTTATTCATTATGACACTACCACTTTAATTAAATGAAATTAGTTAAATATTTAATGCAGTACTCCAGTTCACATTTACATGTTATTATGTAGGTTATACAGCAAAAAGATCTAAATATATGTTCATATACACATTCCACATGGAAAATTATATGTGCTACAGTGGGGCACAACCCGTGAATGCCTGTTCATTAGGCAGATGTGCGAACCACTACACTATTGACATCAATGTTGATTTGGCATGTTTTTTCTGTTTGGATGATTTTGACATGTAAGCTACACTAAGCAAAGGGCAGCAACATGCTACGCTTCGCTTACACTTTCAATAACGAAGCAATACAAATGTAAAATAGGGACACGGGGAATTTAAATGTAATAGTTCTAGGGACAGGGGCTCAACATTACACTACATGCTTGTGCTTGTGTGTTTACTCCTTTAATTTTATTTCAGTGTTCGTGGACACTCTTGTATGCTGTGCATACATTTCAGTATCCACGGACACTGAATGAATTGCTTACTATTAGAGGCAGGCTCTAATAGTAAGCATTGTAGGTTGTGCAACTGTGGAGGCATGTTTAAGCCTCTGTGCCATGCTTAAACACACCCACTGCACTCGCACACATTTTCTTTGCACGTAGAGGGTGCAGCAGTGCACCCTCATAAATATTCATATGGTGCTGCTGCACCATCTCTATGGAGGATGCTGAGTGTAAGGCTAAAACTGTCCTTGCACCGAGCTTCATGAATCCCTGTGTCAGACTTGTCTTTACTGACAGATCTTGCAATTAAACCTTGATCTGTTTTTCTTACCATAAATAAAAATGCTATTTCTCACCTTCTCACAGAATTAAAAAAGTTAATCCCTTTGGATGCAGAGAATGCAATTTATAACACAATTTTTGCTTCCTGGTCCTATCCTGATATCTTGAAAACTTCAGTAAAAATGCAGTGGTAAAACAAGAGCAAAAAATGAACTATAAAACCAAGTAGGTTATATAAACTGTAAATGTGTAAACAAAGAACAAACAAGTAAATATATTTGTTGGCAGAATTTTGTTATCCGATCTGTGCTAAAGCTTTTTTTCTCCCACCCTCCCACACTATTGCTGTTGTGTTCTTAAAGTTGTTAAAACTGGTCTAACAGCTTTTGTGTTATCTGATTGTCTCAAGGCTTGGCCTTTATCTTGCTGCTATAAAAATATTACCTTTTTTTGTAAATCCCTGCATATCATTGCTAGAATATCCTTGTGTTCTGACTAAGAGTGCTTCTCAAAGAATCTGGAATTATACAGCTGATAAGTATATTTCTGGCACTTTAACTTTTCAGAGTTCTGTACTGTCTTTATTATTGGTTGACTGAATTATTTATGTATTTGCTGGCAGAATTTTATCTGATCTGTGCTGAAACTTTTTTTATCCCACCCTGCCACCCGATTGCTGTTGTGTTCTTAAAGTTGATGGCTTTTGTAGTTGCCTGCTCCTACTATAAATCTGATCTGGGACACTCCTCCCAGTCTCATCTCTTTAGCTCATTCTACCTAATACAGAGATCATTTGAGAAGGCCAAACCCCTTAGGCCCTTAACCTTGAATTATCTTCTGTTCCTGCTCTCTCCCTTTTTACTTTATAAAAAAGACACTTTATTCAGCTGCTTATATTTTTCTAATCTGTGTTTTTTTACTACACTGTTACTTCATCTTGCTTTGCTTTTTCCTGTTACTTGCTGCCTGTTCTCCAAAGTGTTCAACTGCATATTTTCAGTTGCATTTATTACTGCTAGTTTATAGCCTGTCTAAACTGATGTTATTCTTAAGTGTTATTCTCAGCTCTTAGTTATGGTTTAAGCATTTGGGCTTTAGGCCCACCCATTTAGCTCTCCCTGGCCTTTCTCCCTCAGATTCTAAAAATATAGATGGACAATTTCCTATGGTTTCTCCTGCTAGTCTGGTTGATATGGGCATCCTGAGACAGTGTAGCAACTACCTCATGTACATGGCAACTATGTACTACTACCACCTAGGAACAAAATTTGTGAGAGATGCAATTACATTAGTAACCTAGAGTCCAAGCTTGCTCCCCCTCAAGCCAGTGTATCTGGCACTGAAAAGGTTGTCAGCACAATCACTACATTTCAAACACCACCCACATCTGCACAACACATACCTACATATGTGGGGGTCCTCCACATAAACATACCCAAACAAAGGAGACCCTCGAGGCAAAAACACACACGATCTCCACAGCCCTCCACACCACATACCATGCATAGTCCACACACGTGTGCCTCACAGCCACTAACGCTTCACCATAAGCCTAACACATTAGTCATAGCAGATTCCATTGTTAGACACACAGATGTGCCTCTCACCAGGCTGGATAAGGAGAAAGTCATGGTTAGTTGTCTGGCACGTGCCAGAATCCACCATATCACAGACACACTCAAGTCTCTCAACAACAGGTACTGTTATGACTCTGTCATACTCCATGTTGGCGTGAATGACTTGAGATGTACTTCTCTGGACTATATAAAGAGAGACATGATTGAGCTCACTGATTATATGTCCCAGGCCGGTATGTCCCCAGCTTTAAGCAGCATTCTGCCATTACCCAGAATGATACGTCAGTACAAACAGAAAATGACTGACTTTAACAATTGGCTTAGTTTCTGGTGTCATTCCAGGGGGATCCAGTACCTGACAGCCTAGGAAGATATGATCGGCAGACCACGATGCTTTGCCAGAGATGGCCTGCATCTGTCTCACCTGGGCTTCAGGCTTCTGGCAAAGGCTCCTGCCTCCCATATAGTGCCTTTTTTAGGAAAAGTGATGAGGTTAAAACTACCAACATAAAAATGTCAACAAAACATAAATTAAAGGTCATGCTGCTAAATGCTAGTAGTCTAAACATGAAACTGCACTCATTACAAGCATTCCTAACCCTGGAAAATGTTGACATCTGTGCAGTCACAGAAACCTGGTTCAAAGCTGTGGTGAGCACCCCAGCCTTACCTGGTTACTCATCCTATCATACATTCAGACCCCAAACTGTGAGCATTAAAGCCAAAGAAGGTGAACTTTCAATATACATTAAAGGCATACACACCTCTAGGCTGGTCAAACACAGGAGACACTCCAGGTGCAGTTAATCATTAACAAGACCCCTATTTAGATCATAGCTAGCTACTGGCCACCAAATCTGACTCAAGATGCCAAATCTATCAATTTGGACCTGTTCGAATATATCAAGATTCAACCCTTTACACTGATCCTGGGTGACTTTAACTTCCGAAACATAGGCTTTAAGAACTATTCATGCCAGAACACAAATGCCCAGAGATTCCTTGACTTTGCCAATGCAAATGCTTTGGAACTGCTAGTCGATACCCCTGCAAGAGGTGATGATATCTTGGACTTGGTATTAACCAACATGAGTAAACACTTCAGCATCCCTATAGTAACATCCTCCCTGATAAGATCCAACCACAAAGCAGTCACTTTCAAAGTCATCATCTCCCCCAACTCCCATCTAGCTAGGATCAGACAAAAAAAACTTCTCCAAAGCTGATTACAGCCTTCTGGGGGATGGTACAAACAGCTTCACAGCCCCATCCCCCTCTTTAGGAATTGGCACCAATATCCAAAACTACACCAAAGCACAATACGAGAATTTATATAGATGCATGGAATCAGGAATACCCAACAGGACTAAATCATCCTCTGCAAGGAAGAGTAAACCTGTCTGCTGGACATCTGCAACAAATATACTCTATAACAAAAGGAAAAAATTACTGTCCAAGACCAAGAAGGAGCAGGTGCCCAATTAGAAGCAATGTCTCCTTAGCCTGAACAAGCAAATAAGAGCACTAGTAAAACCCTCCAAAGCAAACTTCGAGTCCAAATTGGTCACATCTACTAGATCCAATCATAAGGCCTTCTTCACATATGTCCGCAGCGTCAAAGGAAACACCCAGATCTGTTCAGAACTGGTGGTCAAGGATACCACATATACAAATGCCGTAGATATAGCAAACTTGCTGAATGACAGATTCAGTGAAAACTTTATCCCTCTGTCCCCTATCAGTAATTCAGGACATTCCCAGTACTTGCCCCCTTCCACTTATATCTAGGGAACAACTCATCACTGCTCTCTCAAAGGTAAAAAATACAGCTTCCATGGGACCTGATAACATCCCAGGCTGCATCCTACATGAACTCAGGCAAGAAATTGCAGCACCATTAGGCACCCTATTCAACCAAAGCCTGAGTACTGGCTTCATTCCAGCTGAGTGGAGGACAGCCACTGTCATCCCTTTACACAAAGGCGGAGTGTCCACCGATCTGGGAAATTATAGACCCACCCATCTAACTAGCCTAATCTGCAAGGTCATGGAATGGATTATCATGGACCTCCTTAACAAGGACATTGGCAACCTCCAAACACTTGATCCCACACAGTTTGCCTTCATCAAGGGGAAGTTATGTCTGCTAAATATGGTCAACTTCTTTGAGACAGTCACCAAAGCCATGGGTGAGAAGAAGACAGTACGCACCACCTATCGTGACCTGGCCAAAGCCTTTGACACTATTCCACATTCGGGCATAATAGATAAACTGTCTCAACTAGGCAAAATCCATATGTTACCAGGTGGGTAGCAAACTGGCCCACTGATAATACCTACATAGTCAAAATAGGAAAAGTCACTGCAAGCAGTAGACTCCTAACAAGTGGCATACCCCAGGGTTCGATATTAGGGCCTCTGTTATTTGGGATATACTTTTCTGAGGTGCAGGCCAAAACCAGTGGGCTATGGCTGACCAAGTTTGCAGATGACTGCAAGCTGGGTACTGTCATCAGTTCCCCTAGTGATGTCGACATCCTCCAAGAGGGTCTCACTCAGACAAATGACTGGTGCCAGAAACATGGCCTCAAGCTGTATACCAAAAAATGCATCATCATCCCCTTTGGGGAGAGTGACATCCCCACAAATTATCACATTAATAACAATGTCCTAAGCATGCAATCAGTCATGAGGGATTTAGGCACCCAGGTTGATAGCAACCTGACTTTTGACCACCATGTTGCTTCCGTTGTATGGAAAGCCTTCTACATGGCCCACCTTATAAGTAAGGGTATCTCATCCAGGGACAAGGAGGTCATATAATCCCTGTATTCTTCCCTTATAAGGCCCATTATTGAGTACAATGCCCCTTTCAGCATGTACCTCACAAAGTACATGCAGCATTTGGAGAGACCATCACAAAGGTTCCACACCAGGAGAATACAGGGCTTCAAGTATCTACCATACACAGATAGGCTAAATGCCCTATCCCTCTACTCAGTTTCATACAGACTCCTCAGATGTGACCTCTGTCTGGCATACAAGTTGATCACAAACCCCACCTTGATGGGACTGCTACATATTCGCAAGTCAAGCTCCCCTCAAGTAACTCACATGTACGGCCTCAACCTGGTCTGTGACATCAACAAGACTTGCTGGTGGGACAAATCTGTGTCCCAGAGGCTTCCCCATCCATGGAATAGACTCCTTCTCCACATCAAGCAGAGTACTTCTTTTTTAAGTGCAACCTGGATAACTGGATGGGAAACAGAAAATATGCCCCTGGGATTCCACCCGTGTCCCTGCTGGACAGGGGCATTAGGTTCTGATTTGTCTAAATATGGGCTATGCTTATAAGGTACTCAGGACCAATAGCCTATTAACCTCCTATGATCCTATGAAAAAAACATAAATGTTCAACCAATCATACATGAAGTCAAAATACACAGTAGCAACCAATAAACATACCATTCCCTACTTATATAAAACACAACACACATTCATGTCAAGTGAAAAAAAAGCAAAATCGATAGAAAAATCTTGAAAATGAAAAATTCAGCTAGTCAAAACACATGAAAAAAATGTAAACAGAGTAAAATATACAAATGCTACAAGAAGCAGAAAAATACAGAATTACAATAAAAAAATGCTAAAAAATATAAAACAGATATTCAGAAGACTTACCACAGAATGCATTCACCTACACTGAAGGTGACTGAAAGTGAAACTTTCATTAAGGTAACCTAATTTCTCTATACACCTCCTGTTCAGCAAACCAAAGAACACTGCTAAGGTTGCAAACTTGCACCCTAAAGCATACAACTAAACTGAATGGGAAAGTATAACATATAACAAACAAACAATCAGATGGTTACATGGAGTATATAAGGGCTTGGAGTGTAATCAGTGAAATATCAGATACTGTGAGGAAAGTAAACGCCTTTTCTGACTCATGATTTATTCTGTTGTCATAAACTCATCTCCTAAACCCAGAATACCAACTATTTCATTCAATATACCCTATACCTTCCTTTATTAGAGCTCTGTTTCATTTGATTTATCTGCTTATGTTTGTGTGTTTTTGTGTGGTGTGTGCGTGTGTGCGTGTGCATGTGCGTGTGCGTGCGTGTGCGTGCGTGTGTGTGTGTGTGTGTGTGTGTGTGATATATATATATATATAT
>NC_056729.1:1173853043-1173910543 GCF_019279795.1 Protopterus annectens | reverse complement strand
TTTTGGAGGATATCTGTGTCAGCCAGAGATTCAATTATAGCCCCTAGTTTGCAGTCGTCTGCAAACTTGGTCAGCCATCATCCTCCTGTGCTTGCCTGTACCTCTGGGAAGTATATGCCGAACAGGAGGGGTCCTAGGACTGAGCCCTGAGATACGCCACTTGTAATAGGTTTAGAGTCAGAACTAGCTCTCACAACTCTTACCATGTGGGTTCTGTCCGTGAGCCAGTTGGCAACCCATCTCATGACATAGGGGCTTATGTTCAGGCTGGTGAGCTTGTCTATAATGCCAGAATGGGGAATGGTGTCGAAGGCCTTTGCGAAGTCTAGGTAGGCTGTGTGGACCACCTTTCCCTTATTTATAGCCTTGGTATCTGTCTCAAAGAAGTCCACCAGGTTTAGGAGGCATGATCTGCCCTTAACAAAGCCAAATTGGGTAGGGTCCAGTGTATGGAGGTTCCCAATGTCTCCGTTAATGAGATCCATGATGATGCGCTCCATAGCCTTGCAGACCAAGCTAGTCAGGCTTATAGGATGATAGTTCCCAGGGTCTGTTGTGGCTCCACCTTTGTGCAGTGGAATAAGCATTGCTGTGTGCCACTCTATGGGCATGTAGCCTGTGGAGAGGCTGAGTTTGAACAGTGTGTTTAGGTGAGGGGTTAGTTCATCTTTGAGCTCATGTAGGATGCAGCCTGGGACACCATCCAGTCCCATTGGCGCTGTGTTTTTGGCTTTGGAGAGGACTGTTTTAACTTGAGTGTCTGTGATTTCAGGGGCACTACATTCTTCTGGTATGATTATGGGCCCTTTTGGGGGTGAGGGGGAGTGAAGTTTATACTGAACCTGTCTGCCTGGATGTTGGCAATATCGATCAGTTCAGTGTATTTTGTGCCATTCTGCACTAACTAGGAGCAGATCTGAGAATTGCCACTTAGATTCTTGACATAGCTAAAGAATGCCTTATGGTTATCTTTGGAGTCCTTGGCAATTTTTCTTTCAAAGCTAGCCTTGGATGATTTTATGAGGGATCATAGTTTCTTGCTGATATTGATCAGGGATGTCTTCCCTTCTTGGGATTTTACTCTTTTCTGTACTCGTTTCCTCCTTCTATTGTATAGCTTGTTTTTGGCAGGGGTCCACCAGACTGGTTTCCTTTTCTTGGAGGAGTGAGTCTTGGTTTTGCTTGGAATAGTAGGATCCATGCATTCTTGTAGGTGCCTGTAGAGTGCATTAGTAAAGGATTTTGAAGCTTGTGCAGTGTTATCCTTTAGCATGGGGGCTTTGAAACTTTCCACCTCTGTCTTAAGTAACGTAAAGTTTGCTTTTGAAAATTTTTCACAGTGGTTTCTTTGACCAGGGTTGGGGGCGGAATGTGGATATCCAGAGTGATTTGTTTATGGTCAGATCTAACCAGCAAGGGGTTGACCTCTGGTGTGAAACACTGGTCACCCATGTTGGTGATGACCAGGTCCAATATGTTGTCACCTCTGGTGGGGGTGTTGACCAGCTGATCCAGGGCATCTGAGTTTATAAATTCTAGGAAATGTTGGGCAAGGAAGTTAGTATTAAGTCGTTCTCCCAGTTAATGTTTGGGTAATTAAAATCACCCAATATCAGGGTGTTTGGTAGGACCTTTATGTTTCCCAGTGTTTCCAGAAATGCGGAATGGGTGTCCTGGGACATGGTGGGTGATCTGTAACAAGCTACAATTTTAATTGCAGTTTTGCCCATTGTTAGCTGCACGTGGATGATCTGTGAAGCATCGTGATGTGCCACTAACCTGGAGGTGTGGGTATCCTTGATGAATATGGATACACCCCTGCCTTTTGTATTTCGGTCCAGGTTTTGTGGCTGAAATGTATGTTATGAGTTGTAGCCTGGTAGTGCTGGGGTGGTCTCTGGAGCCGTAAACCAGGTTTCTGTTACTGCACATATATCGGTTTCCTCCATACTGAGGAGTGCCTCGAGTGCATGCATTTTGAGGTTTAGACTTCTGGCACTGAGTAGCATTACCCTCAGTTTTCTGTTACTTGTGCTATTTACGACAGTGGGTTTGTGTTTTGAGCCTTGCCTAAAAAAGGCAATATGGGGGTGGCAAGAGCCTTGGCCAGTATTCGAAAGCCTAAGGGTGACAGGTGCAATCCGTCTCTAGTGAAGCAGCATGGCTTATCCAGCATGTCATCCCAGGCTGACAAACACTGGATCCCCTTTGAATGACACCAGAAGCTTAGCCAACTGTTGAAATTGATAATTTTTTCTTTATAATGTGGTATCATTCTAGGTGAGGGCAGGATGCTTAGCCAATTGTTGAAATTGATAATTCTTTCTTTATAACTTGGTATCATTCTTGGTGAGGGCAGGATGATACTTAGGGTCAGGGTCATACTGGCCTGGGCTACGTGATCAGAGAGCTCTTCCATGTCTCTTTTCATGTAGTCCAGGGAGGTACGGCTCAGGTCATTCACACCAACATGGACAATGACAGAGTCATATTTGTACGTGTTCTGGAGTGATCTGAGTGCTTGTGTTATGTGGTGGATCCTGGCACCCGACAGGCAGCTAACAGTAACCTTCTCCTTGTTCAGCCTAGTGAGTGGGACGTCAGTGTGCCTGACTATAAATTCACCCATTACTAGTGTGTTGGGTATGTTATTTTGCCTTAAGGGCTGTGATTGCGTGGCACACTGGTTTTGTGAAATATGTGTTTCATGGTTTATGTTGGGGGGTGGAGGTTTCTTGAATGTCTGCTTTGGAGGTCTCTGTTGCTTTTGCAGATTTTTATTTAGAGCCTTCGAGTATGTTTTCGTGTATTTATGTGTGTTTTTTGCCGGTGCTGATTTCATAGGTCTATGTGAAACTGGTGGTGTGATGCAAGTAATTTCCTTTTTCTCTTGACTGTCTGGTCCAGTCTTGGGTTGAGAGAGCTTAGCCTCCAGTTTGGCTGTATAATTGCATCTCTCGCATGTATTAGTGTTTGGTGGTAGGAGGAGAGGGTTGTGTGTGTACGAGGCAGTTGTAGCATTGCCTCGAAATGACCAGATCCACCAGTTGGACTGGACAGTATACCTGAAACTGCCCTTTGGACATGCCTGGATAGGTACAGTGAACTTATTTACTAATTGGCTGTTAAGGTGGAATAGCGATCCTTCTCCTTCTCTACAGTATAGGAGGTCTAGTGCTAAGGTTTATTAGTGCTTGCTATGAGTTTTGAGCAAGTGCCAGGCTGAGAAGTGAATGGTTTGTGTGCTTAAGTTGAAAGTTTGTCTAGTTCCAAGGGAAAAATTGAAGAGTAGACTGTGGAGCTGGGAATAGTTATACCCTAGCTAACTGGTGCTGCTCTGTGCGCAAAACCACGCAAATGCGGGTTTTATAGCAGGAAAATGAAAGAGATAGAAATTAGCCCAAAATGGCCAATAAATTACTAATTTCTGGATGAAACCACTCCTCCAGGACAGATAGGCTGCTCAAAGCTCCCCTCTCTCACATGTGAACAGAGAAACTTCCTTCTATCCAGGTTAGGTATGGGCAAACACAGAAACTTGTAACACAGCCCTGAATTCAGCACTAACCTGAAAACTGGACTATACTAGCTTAGAAAGGTGGGAATATATATATATATATATATATATATATATATATATATATATATATATATATATAATTTTTTTTTTTAAAGGAAAATGACACTAATGATTCCTGAAATATACAATATTGTATAAAGGAAGTTATTTCCATGACAGCAGAAGTTGAGATATACAATACAGATATACAGGTAGTAGCATATTTACGTATATAGAAAAAGCACAATCATAGCTCTCAACCTTTCTTCTCTAAAATGTGGAACCCCACCTTTTATAACATGAAAAAATTAGCATAATGTGAAACACTAACAAATGACTTACTAATAACTTAAACTAGGAAGTTCACATGGTGTTAAAAATGTGTTGCTTCACAGTTCTTAAAAATTCTTTTGATTAATTAATATTATCCAGTATCACTTACAATGGATGCTAGTTAAAAAAATTTCAACACTGAATGTGTGACAAAACCTTACGGTGTAAAACAATGTGGAACATGGACTTTTCACGATTTAGAATGAGGAACGTTCCTCGTAATGAGGTACAGTTTAGAAATAAGTGCACAAATGAGTTCAGTTTGATACTTGAGAAAAACATACAAACATTTCTAAAAGGTGTACTGTAAAATGTAAATAATAACCATTGTCTTAAAGCAGGCACATGCAAAGTCATATATCAACGTATCAGGTATTCATTTAACTTCATCTCAAACAGTTCAAGTGTATCCTGTTTACTTACCATTGGAAAATGATTCCAAACAGCTGCTCCAAGCTTGGGAAAGGCTCTTTCCGTGATTGTTGTTTTAGATCTAGGTCTAGTCTGGGTAAAGTTCCCACAACTCGTCTCTAAGGGGGTAATTTTATCATTTGAGGATATTTTGTTTTTTTTTAATGTGAACACTGTCCTAAGATAGATAGATATAGATATGTCTGTGTGTAGGTTTGTACTATATATATATATATATATATATATATATATATATATATATATATATATAAAGAGAGAGAGACAGAAAGAGAGAGGAGGGAGGCAGACACATATGTATACACACACAAAATGAGTGAGATTTTTTTTTTATTTTATTTGTTCATTTGTTAACTGGGTAAGTGAACTGGTCAATATGGACCATTTTCAGCCATGACTTGGACCTTAAATGTGAAAGTAGATGTAATATATAGAAATATTTTAGAGTAGGTGATCAACCAGCATGATTTTGGGAGGTAAAAGGAAAAAAGAACATCCAGAGAAAAAAACACACATATACTGGTATAACAAGAAAATTTGACATATACCATGACCAGAGATTCAGACTACAAGGAACAGATCTTAACCACTGAGACATTGTACTGCCCTAAAAACATAAATAAATAGGTGGAGAGACAGACAGGCAGGTGCATAGATACTTTTTATTGAACTTTTTAGATATGTTAGAAAAAATATGTATATAAACTTGTGATCCTTAAAGGTTCACCCACATACTTTAGTAATGGCTGAGCCCATTAAACTCTCTAACTAAAGTTCAGAACAGCATAATAGCATGCAGGATAAAATATATGATATTCAGCAGTTGCGCAATCTATCTTCCCTAGTAATATCTCCAAGAGAGAATAGCCATATCTGATGATGCAGAGGGATAAAGTCATGGTTGTGCTTCAGGCATGTCAAATTCATTTAGATAACTGGAGACCTGCTAGACCAGGTGAGGGTTGTAGAGGAATGATAAGTGTTGCTTATTCACCACCTCCAGAGGAAAGGGGTTGGGAGCATGCTAAAGGCATGACTTCTTCACAGGCCCTGTTGGTGATTCCAGGGCTGTGAAAACAACCATATCTTTGGCAAGGAGATAGGCAAAAGAAGTAGCATTTTCTTTGAGGCACCATTGCACCCCCCTGGCTGAGATAAGCCTAGAAGTTAGGGCTTACAAGAAAAAAAAACTCTGTGAGACACAGTATAATAGCTCCTCACTTGTTCCTGTCCCACTTGCAGTGTAGTAGAAAGAACCCAGATAACCTACCCATGATTGTGGGCGGCCACCCATAAGTAGGGATCTCCAAAAAGGGAGAAAAAAAGAAAGGGTGTGGATACCTAACAATTTCAATCCACCCTTATACTATGAGAACTGATATTCCGCTTACAAAACCTTGCAAGAGATTTGAAGTTCTGTTACAGTTTAAGTCCCCTTAATACTTTTCTGGACAGCATTATGAATTCTTTATGATGCCCCATAGCTGACTAATGTTCCACTGTTTGGCCGTTATAGTTTTAACTGCTGAGAGTAAAAATGTGTTCGGTCACAGCTCTTCTGCTTTCTATGGACAAGGATTTTAATCACACAAGATACACAGGCATCTCATAAAACAATCTATTCCCACACTCTCTGTATTTTGAACCGTTAACTTCTTTCCCATCTGCATGAAATTGCTTATACCGTATCGGATCACTGTGACTGAAATATGTAAATAATTATGCTTTAACTATGTATGGAATGCTACTATGTTTGCTTACTGTTTTACAGTTTGGTATTGCTTCTTACTTTAAATAAGTATGATTTGCAACTGTATATGAATACTGTTTTGCTTTTATAATTAACTGTAGATTATGTACCATTTGGAGCTTTTCTCCCTGGGTCTTTGTTGAAAAAGGGCATCCGCCAAGACACACTAACCCTGTTAAGAAATGTCAAATAAATAAATAAATTTACCATTCCAGGATATGTACACTCAGTTTTCTTTATTTTTTGCCACATCTCACTACTAGGTCTCCTACTCTGTTTATAGAACTGTATGATTATCATGTAACATCCATGAAGTAATTTTAAGTGGTGGCTCCATCTATTAATCCACCTTTTACCCCACAAAAGCTCATTCATCTTTATCCCTGCACTGCACTACCTTTTATTCAGGGCAATTCTTACTTCACTTTCTCTACAGTCTGCTAGATCTGAATAAGAATATTCTCTTACATTTCTCCTCTTCTTTCTGTATTTGTAAACATTTCTCAGGATTTGTGAACTTATTTCTAAGGATTTCTGACAGTGCAGGAGTTTTGCCTTTTGTTGTAATCCATTTGCTGCTGCACTTGAGCTCAAAACCAGCTCCTTTTACATTACAAGAGTGTTTTGCATACTGATGGGAACAGATGGCTGATTCAACCCTAGTAAGAAACTGCTGATGAAAGGCTTATTGTGTATTTATCTGATTGGCTTAAGGGCCTAACTGTGTAAGTCTTTCATTATGCTAGTATCATGCAAAAACACGGTTACACATGCGTTGTATATACTATATAAGCAAACCTCCTCAGTTTAAACTCTTCTATAGGAAATGCTCTCCATCGTGTCCCACTGTTCACAGCTGTTCAAAGAGCAGCCAGTTTGTGCAGAGGGCAGCACCACTGTAGGTCATCCTATAGTATACAACTAAACACTCTCACTTAGACCTTTAAGTGACTCTCCCCTACTCCTTCTCATCTACTAAGGATCTGGTATAATGTATAGGTGCTTTCCTGTCATCTCTTTTTCTAGCCTGGTGGACATGGGCATCCTGAGGCAGTGTTGTAACTGCCTCATCTTCACTGTCAACCATATAATTTTAAAACAGACAAACACAGTCTGTGAGAGATGCAGATACACAAGGTGATTTGATGCAAAACTCTTACATACACACACAAAAAATGCAAACCAAGTTGTTAGCATTGCACCCAAAACACTCACTACCAACACTAAGGAACAAACACGTAGACCCACATATATGGAGGTACTGACTTGTAATCTACCCAAACCTCCAAGACCTCCTAACAGCATCTCTACAATGGCCCTGCACACACTGAAAAAAGCACCACACACAACACTTAACTCTGAAAATCATTATCTGTCAGCCTGGGGAGACATGACTGACAAACCACAATGCTTTGCCAAAGATTGTTTGCACATGTCACCACCTGGCTTCCAGATACTAGCAACAACTTTATCTATCCCATAGTGCCTTTTTTAGATTGTGCCAAGTTGTTAAATCCTCCAACATAACAAAAATCACTCATGACTACCTAAAGGTACTGCTGCTCAGCACTAGGAATTTAAATAAAAAACTGCACTTCCTGGAAGCACTCCTCACCCTGGGGAATGCAGACAATTGTGCGGTCACAGACACATGGTTCAGAACCATGGAAAGTACCCCAGCTATCAAAGGATATAGTGCCTTTCATACATTTCGATCACCCTCAGCTCAGGATAAAAGAAAGGAAGGAAGTGTCTCAATGCTCATAAAGGACAACTAGATTGCTAGACTGGTCCAACAACATAACTCACTTGAACTGCTCCATACCCAACTAACCATAAGTGGGCCCCTATCATATCCTTGCTAGCTACAGATCCCCTAACATGAGTCTGGAAAACCACACCCCTACCTAAAGCTACTGGAATCTCTTAAGACTTAGCCTAATACCATACTTATGTGTAACTTCAACTACCCCTCCATAAATTGGGAGACTTATATGACCCATAATTCACTTGCACAGAGGTTATTGGTCTTCATCAATGCAAACACCTTGGAGCAACTAGTTAGCTCCCCAACTTGAGGCTGCCAAAGCAAGCTATGAGGCAAAGAGAGCTTAGCAGGTGAAAGAAAACTAAAAGGCTTTTTTTTTAATTATGTTCGTAGCCCTAGGGGAAATGCTCCAAAATGTGGTGAGTTAATCGTGAATGGAAACACTTACACCTAGCCTGAAACTATAGCAAATCTACTGGCTGACAAGTTCAGTTCAAACTTCTCCCCCCATCACGTCCTACCACACCCAAAGAAATTCCTACAACCACCCCCTTACTCATCATTATGAGGGAACAAGTACTTAATGTGCCTGCTAAAGCCAAAGACTCAGCCTCTATGGGTCCCGACAGCATTGCAGGATGCTTCTAAAATAGCTTAAAACAGAATTTATCAGGGCCACTAGAAACCCCCTTTAGCCAAAGCCTCCAGATGGGCTTTGTCCAAGAGGAATGGGGGACTGCAACAGTTGTCCCTTTACACGAGGGGGAGGGGGCATCAACTGACCCAGGAAACTACAGACCCATAAGCTTGAACAGTCTTATCTGCAAGGCCATATAGAGAATTATCATGGACCTCATCAATAATGACATAGAAACTCTCCATCTGATGGACGTCTTTGAGAAAGTCACTTGGGCCATGGATGAGGGAAAACAGTAGACACCGCTTATCTAGACCTGGCCAAAGCTTTAAACACAATCCACCACTCGGGGATCATAGATAAACTTACTGAGTTAGGCATAAACCCTTACATCATCATATGGACAACTGGCTTACTGACAGGATACATGTTGTCTGGATAGGAGAATCCACTTCCAATAAAAAACCTGTTACTAGCACTGTCTCACAGGTCTTAGTTTTGGGACCCCTCCTGTTTGGTATATACTTCTCTGAAGTGAAGGCCAATGTTGTGGGCCTCTGGCTCACCAAGTTCACTGATGACTGTAAGCTGGGAGCAATCAATGTATCCCCAAATGATGTTGACATCCTACAAGCAGGACAGGTCTAAAAGTGACAAAGAACTGAAGCCAAAACAAGGGTCTGAGACTAAATGCTAAAAAATGCATAATCATACCTTTCAGTAAATCAGGTAACCCTGCAAATTATAATACTGAGAGCACACTTGTAAAAGTAAACCCAGTGGTGAGGACCCTAGGAACACAGATAGATAGTGTGAGAAAATCTTTCTTTGTAGCTCAACAAATAAGTAACGGCATGGCATCAAGATCAAAGGAAATTATAGTGCCATTTCACTCTGCCCTCATTAGGCCCATAATCAGTTACAATGCTCCCTTCTGCATGCACCTAATCAGGCATGTATACCAACTGGAGCAGCTCCAGAGGTTTCTCAATAAAAAATTCAAAGTATAAGACACATGTCTTAAGCAAAATGACTAAAGGCCCTATCCCTTTACTCCGTCTCATATTATTTATTGAGAGAGGACTTATGCCTGTCCTAAAAGACATTCTCTGATCCAGCCCGGATGAAAATGTTACTTATTCACAATAAAAATTATACAAGGGCTATGTGTTCCAGGGACCTGAACCTTATTTGTGACTCTAACAGTACTTTCTGGAGAGACAGATTCATATCCCAAAGGCAATGGAATAAACTTCCCATCTTTGTAAAACAAAGCTTGTCCCTCACTCTCTTCAGAAAGCATTTGGATAAATGGACAGGGAACTGTAAATTCACTTCTGGGGTGCTGCCCATGTCTCTTATGGACAGAAGCAGTCCTTACAGACAGAGGCATTCTGTAAAATGACTCAGGGTGCCAACACCCAAAGACCCACTACCCTGATACTACCCCATCCCATATCTGGGGAATTAAGATATAATATTGTCATATCCTGGGTATTATTGGCTAGGCTTGTAAAGGCTCTTGTGCTATTAGTCTAGTAATCATCTATGAACCTATTCTCCCTCTGCTTACTACACACCATGTATTTCAAGTTCTGTATGCTTTTCTTGCTCTTGACTTCTAACACTGTAGCCCCCTCTCCAGCCATATACAATTAAGTAAAGAACAGTTTTCTGTAATGAATGTGGAATTCCTACATTCATCCAAAACTTCATGCATGATATGAAGGCAATTTTCCTACGACCTCTCAATCTCATAAACTACGATTCCTTACGTATAGTATGCACTTGTCAGAGCCGCAGTCCTTGTCTCTCATGAACTTACCCTAAGCTTTAACACTACTGGAATTAGAGGGGGGTGATGTTACCTTGCTTCATGTTAACCCATTTAGCTAGGTATGCCTTGATTTCTAGTGCACAAATTATCCTAACCATTAATGCTTTCAGCATCCTGTTTGTATGTATGATAATTAAGTAGCTTAAAATCCAAGACATTCCACAACAGAGAAGATAAATGCAAAAAACATTGGGTAAGGATATCAATGTATACCAGGTGAATTTAAGAAAGCTGCACAGAAGAGCCTCATGATTAAGTGGGAAAGTTGCGGAGACAGCCCAGTCATCATCAACTATCACACAATTAAAGGTAAACCAGTGTTGTCTGCCAGACTTAAGAGTTAGTGATGTCAGATACTATTTCATTTTATTTAATTAATATTTTCAAACAATTCTTTGACTATCCAGAATTTGTACTCCAGTAAATTATTGCTTTTCAAATGCTAAAAGAAAATAGAAGGAACAATACAAGATGTGGTCTCCATGCCCTCTTATCACTTGCAGATGCTGCAACAGTTATTCTAATAGCATTTTTGCCTAGGCGTTTTGCCAGCATTTCAATTTGATGCAGCTTTACTATCTTGCTTGTGTATTTTGACCTTGGTGTATTAGGGTTTGTAACCCTAAATATAAGGATAATTTAACTGTTTCTAAATGGAGTGCTTAATTGATTGCCTGGTGTACTCTGTCCTTAATAAGCTTTCCTGTATGAGAGTACTGTTTATTTTAAATAATGATTGTCTTTGTTAAGACTTGTCTGTCTTTCTGGCTATACAGTAATGCAAAGTGGTCTTTTTTACTCTAAAGTTATGGATAATTTAACTACTTTTATCTGTAACACCAATGATTTGGCGGGTGTACTTTTTGACCTTAATCTATTAGTGTTTGCCTAGCTCTCCTGTTGGCAACTTTCCTGTAAGCTAGGGCTGCTTACTTTAATAGTGATCATCAATAGAAAGGATGTGTCTAATGTCCTGGCTATATAGTTGATGCTGAGTGGTCTTTTTACCCTAAATAGCTTTATTATATATCGGCAACTGTCCTGTAAGCTAGGACTGCTTATTTAAATAACAATCATCTCTAAAAAGGCATTGCCTACCTTCCTGGCTATAGAGCTGATGCTGAGTGGCCTTTTTACCCTTGATATAAGGATACTTTAATTGTTATCCAGTGAACATTCGGCAAACATCTGTGGGCGAAACAAGCAATTTCAAGTGGCTGTTACTTGCACATTATTCTGGAGAACTAGTCCAAAACTTGTTGTGTAATTACACCATGACCTAGTAGTGGTTTGTAAGAATAGGCTTGTTGTGATTACTCAGTTGCCATCTAGCTCACTATATGTAATGCTAACTATTTTGTGTTATCCGCAAGTAGGCTTTAGTTTACATTTTATTGCTCTTAAAATTGTAATTGAAAGGGAATCTCACCAGTCCCATGTGCCTGCATAAAACTGCTTGCTTATTTTATGTCTCTGCATCTATCTGAAAGTGCTAACTTAAGACTGAGATCATAGCATTCTTAAATAGTGTATATTGCTGTTATAACTGTGTCTTCACCCTGATTGTTTTAATAGTACAGCAGACATTAATGTTGCCATAACACCTAACTCATAATTTTCATCTTTCCAATCTTCCTAGCTCTCTACCTCCTATCCTGCACTAAGGGACCTGCCTGGTCATTAAGGACTCCTTTCATTTACGTTTAGCCAACCCAATGTCTGGCCAAAGAAACCTGTGTCCCCAGTACTTTTTCCCAGTTACCAAAGGGATAAAGAAAGTATGTTTCACCCTGGACCTAACTATTAAGCTGACCTATTTATTTGTACTTTACCTAGTATAGAAAGTAATTAAGCTACCAAGTCAGGAAACCAGCAGCCATACACCTCTCTATCCCTGTAGCAACTGCTAATTTCTCCCCTTGGAATCTATTATCTGAACTACCTCTGCCAGCTATCTTTATTACAGATACCTTTGTTGTATTCTACTCTCTGCCCACTAGGTGGCACCGTAAGCTAGACTTGGGCTATAACTCTTACTCCACCTTCCCAAATATCATCTCAGAATACTTTCTCAAATTTCATCCCTTGACTAGTTGCTAATCTTCCTGCTGTATCACACTGCTCTTACCTTTTCTCTCCCCACCATCTAGCTATTTTTTTCTTCTTTCCACTACACTATCCTTCTCTACCTCACACCTGCTTTACCACACTCTACTTAACTGTAACTATTTAGAATGCCTCAGGAATCT
Source organism: Protopterus annectens (assembly GCF_019279795.1). Taxonomy (NCBI): domain Eukaryota; kingdom Metazoa; phylum Chordata; order Ceratodontiformes; family Protopteridae; genus Protopterus; species Protopterus annectens. The sequence goes on along the minus strand of NC_056729.1, from coordinate 1,173,897,981 downwards.
GCTGCTCTCAGATCGTCTCTGTAGAATCTTCCTTTACCTGCTCTAACCCGCTCCATTCACCCTGCGGGCTCACTGTGCTCCCCTACTCTACCCCCAATTCCCACACACCCCCAGTGGCCCTACATTTATACTTCCAGGGCCACACCCCCTTCCTTGCTGTCAAGTACTCATCACAGATCAAATACCGACACACCCACTCCCATACTGAGACTAATTCTACTACCCCTTAAATATTGCTTTACTCCAGACTCTCTCTACCTACCCCCTAACTTCTGACTACATTCTATAATCTCCCTCACCATGCCCTTAACTCACAGACCCAGATTTATAAATATATTTCTCTTACTTGCAACACTATCTATTCTTTCTATACCCTATATCCTTACCTTTTATGAAAACCTACAGTATACCACATCTCACCAACCCCTAAAACAGACATTACTATTAAGTCAGCTAGCCTTCCAAAGCCATTCAAACATAACATCTACCTCAACCTATCTCTTGCCAAAATATCATAGGGTAGCCCATTTTACTTCCCTCCAATATAGGAAATCACAAAATAATTGCTGTAAACTACTGAAGCTTTCATATAGTCCTCAAAGACATCCTCTCCTTCATGGTGACATTCATCCCAACCTAGGACAAAACAGCAACATCCCCATAAACCCCCTCCTATCTCATCCATCCTCCCCTTTCACTCCCAGTAATACCCCAAATTCTCTACTCATAGCCCATCTCAATATAAGGAGTGTAAACAATAAATTTAGCCAACTACACACTCTACTAGATACACACTCATTTGACATCTTATGTTTAACATAAACCTGGCTCAAACCAGTAACAAAGGACAATGACATAATCCCACCTGGTTATAATATCTTGAAATTAGACCGAACAACCAAAAAGGGTGGTGGGGTAGCAATTCTGTACAAATCTCAGTTACAGGTTACTTCTCTAGGAGTACAACCACCTCTAGATAGTAATGTTGAAATCCTTATCTCCAAGCTCCAGGTCAATGCTAGTAAATCTATATGCATAATATGCTCCTACCTACCTCCAGGCAATAACATCAGCATCCTAGAAAGTATCCTCTGCTGGCTTTCTACATCCTTCCCACAGGAAACCATTGTACTCGGTGACTTTAATATAGACCGGAACACCTGTACCTCACACAAACCCACAACTCATATAAACCTCTATGGCTTTTCCCAAACAATTACCACCCCTACCAGAATCCATAAACCCAGTAGCAAAGAAAGTATCTTAGACTGGATCTTAATGAATAGCCATCCTCTCTCTTATAACCTAGGTATCCTTCCTGATGATATTAGTGACCACTCACTCACCTATATATCTAGACAAAAAACTTTATCCCAAACCAAACTTCCTTTAAAACCACCCTGAACAAAAAAAGATTTTAATCCAGCAAACTTTCAAGCAGAGCTTCAAGCTTGTGACTGGTCACCCTTAAAACACCTCTCACTTGATGAAGCAGTATCCTATTTTAACTCCAAATTCTTACAAATCCTCCAATTCCATGCCCCCTCATGCTCTATAATAACTAGAAATAAAGCATCCCCATGGCTCACTAAAGAGGCTAGGCAAGAAATCTTACTAAGAAATAAAATCTGGTCCAAATGGAGAAATACTGAAGACCCAATTGATCGTCAATACTTTAAACAGCTAAGAAATGCCACCAAAAAATCAATACTTCTTGATTAAAAAAAACTATTACTTTAAATTCCAGCTAAAGCACCAACAACAACCACAAACCTTCTGGTCAGGCATAAATAGACTTTTACACCCAGGCCACTCCAAAACACCAACCCCATTAGGTCTCTCTCTTAACACTCCCAACCAGATTGCTGATGCTTTTAATACCTTTTTTGCTGAAACTGTCCAATCTCTAGCAAACACCTTACCACCTGTTAGCTCAACCCTCTCATCCTCCCTAGCAAGCATACCTTCTACCTTTTATTTAAAACCAACTCCTACATCCCTCATCTATACTCTACTTCATAAACTTAAACCATGTGATCCCTCAGTTGACCTCCTACCAGCTGAATACCTTCAAACTGCAGCAAAAGTACTTGCCTATCCCATTTCTATCCTAAGTAATAGAACCATCACTGAAGGCTCCATTCCATCTCTCTGGAAAATCTCTCACATTATCCTACTTCACAAGGGTGGTAACTCAACTGAACTCTCTAATTTTCAGCCTATAGCTCTACTTTCTCCTCTAGCCAAAATCATGGAAAAATGCATCCATCGACAACTTCTTGACCACCTTCTCCAAAATAAGCTTCTAGCTGACTGTCAGCATGGTTTTAGACCTTTCCATAGTACAATCACTGCTCTCCTATCCTTTACTGACTGTATTAATAAACATTGTAATAATAACATGCTCTCCCCTGCACTCTCCATTGACTTATCTAAAGCTTTTGATATGGTTAACCATCAAATACTTCTTAACATACTCAAATCATTCTCACTTGACACACAGGCATTACAATGGTTCAAGTCCTACTTACATAATATACAGCAAGCTGTCCTTTGGGACAACAACCTATCCAAACATCTTCCTATTACCCTTGGTGTCCCTCAAGGCTCTGTCCTGGGATCTCTACTCCTCTCCATATTCATTAATGACCTTAGTATAAATATACCTCTAACTACCTGCATACACTATGCAGATGACTCCACATTGATTTGTAAAGCCTTTTCTTCATCTGAACTCCAATCCATCACCCAAACAGTATTTAACCTAGTCAAAAACTGGTTCCAACAATGTTGCCTCCTCCTAAATGCCAAAAAAAACAAAACTATTGCTATTTACTCCAACTCTTAAATCTTCCCCAATAGATTTCGCTATTACATCCAACAATGGTACGATCATAGCTCCTGACCCAACTACCAAACTCTTAGATGTAATAATTGACCACAACCTTAACTTTGACTCGCATATCAACTCTACTATTAAAATAGTAAACTGAAAACTTGGTTTCTTGTATAGGATAAAACCTTTCCACACCCTGAAGCCAGAACAACCATTGCCCATACCCATTTGATCTCTACCCTCCTCTATGCTTCCCCCATTTAATCTTTCCAAAAGCAACCTTAATAAGTTGACTACTTCTTATAACTATATTTCCAGATTTGCTACTGGCTCCCCATTTAGAACTCACCATTGTCTAAATCTCAAACATCTAGGATGGCTAGAACTGGAAAAACAGCTAGAATGTCAACAACTCACCATCACCCATAAGATTCTGTAGCATCCCAGTAATACTCCTATTCTCAGTAGCCTCATCTCCCCCTACATAAATCTTACTACCCTTCGCTCAGCAAATAAATTACTGGTTACCATCCAGAAATCCCACAACAAAGCAGGTGATTCTCTTTTCTCAAATTCTGTGGGGAAGATTTGGAACACGCTTCCCAGCAAACTTGCATCTCTGTCATCATTACCACTCTTCAAAAAGCAACTAAAAATCCTTCTAAAAAACAATGGCTATGTCCATGTACTAACCCTGACTAACACTCCCCAGTACAGCATTATTGTATACCTCTCACCCAAAACCCATAATGTGGGATTAGTAATCCTTCCCTTATTCCCACTTTAGTCTCCTACTCCCAGGGAACTATCACTGAGTATGTTCTTTGTAACATTCATTCTGCTGTGAGCACAAGTCTTCCACCTTGTATATAGACCAACTATCCTTTTACTATGAGTGTAATATTTGTTTAAGTGTATATATCAAAACTTTCTTGTTTTTTAGAGTTATATTTTTAAGACAACCTGAATTCTTCATTTCAATCTGTACTTTCCTTCCTAACATACTTTATGTTGAATGTCAAACCCTTTACCATGTAAATAGTACTGTATTGCTTTGTTAAACTCTGTACTCACTTTCTGTAAAATTAAGTTATTTGATGAAAATCTTCATGAATAATGCATTGAAATATTTTTTGAGTTTTTGCTGTCCTGTTTTATTAGCTTAATGTGGAGCTTATCTCTCCGGGCCTCTACTAAAAATGGACATGTATCCAGTTGGACTAGCCTGGTCAACAAATGTAAAATAAAATAAAATAAAGATAGTATTATGCTACTGACACAAAATGTATCCCCATGCTACTTGCTATAGTAATTCACTTTTTAGTAAGCTGTGTATTGCAAATTACTGCAACCACCCCACACTCCCTATCCCTATGCCATAGCAAGTTATAACTATAAAGTAAACAGACTGCATGTCCATGTGTAAAACAATCTGCCAAGGGTCATATGTACAATAGGTGATCCCAAGTTTTGTATAAATATATTACATTTTTTCTGCAGACAACTTTGAGAAGAAACTATAAAATAGTCATTATTTAAAACTAATGCTGTCTAGGCAAGATAAAACAGTCTGCGTGTCTATCTTTGTAAAATCTAAATTCATCATCAGTGTTATGGATGTTAAAATTGAAAAGCTGTTAAGATGTGAACTGACAAAAAAGAGATTTTCACATCCTCTTTCTTTTCTGCATTTATAACTGCACCACCACCTACACAGTGTGAAAAGCAACATCTCTTAAGAGCTCTTAAGTGTAATGCTTTGTGCCTTTTAAGCTGCTACCTTCACACAGCTGTAAAACAATAGAGCAAAGACAATCAACAGCTTCATGTATTGTGTTTTACCATCCTCCAATGCTTGTCTGAACCCCAGGCTATAAACTATAAGAAAGACCCAGCCAAGCTAGAGTCTTGACTGTATAAAACCTTTAGCCTCTTATTGTGGAGGCCCATGCAATATATGCAAATGACCCCTTAAGGACCACTTAAGGACATGCTAGCGTTTCATCTACATGGCTTCTGAATGCCAATGCCTTTTTACTTTTTGCTTTTTAAGTCTTAGCTTTACGAGCCTGAATGCACCAGTAAAGAAGTGAAAAGTCATGGACATTCAGAAGTGATGCTGGTGAAATGCTGGTATATTCTTCAGGGCTCATTTGTACATATTCCATGTGCCTCAGATACATGAGATTTAAGCTTTTACATACTGAAGGCTCTAGTTTAGCATCTTGTACATTTTACTATAATTCTAGAAATAAGACACAAAGCACAAAGCTGTGAAACATGTAAGATATATACAGCATAGCAGAGAGCAGCATAGCTTCTTTCTAAGTGTAAAATGATGGTTTAGCTTTGAACTCAGTGTTTCCAAATTAATATCACAGATACATAACACAGAAAATGGCATGGGGTGCATACACCATAGCTGTCTTACACATTCCTTGTGGCACAGAGAATGGGCCAGTGTGGGATAGGATTTGTATAGCAGATACAACATGCTACGTAAACAAGCAAGAAATTTTTAGATGTGCATTTGTGACAGTCTATTAATACTGCCAAGTCAAGCACTATTTGCCAAGAGGACTCAGGTATGCACTCCTTTGAAGCATTAGAACACCTGCACATTTGAATGAAATTCCCTACTAGTGCATGAGATAACTTTTAGTATCCCTACCTTCAAATCTTAATCAAATTTCATTAAAAGTATTCATCTATCTAATAGTCCAGCTTCAAACCTCCAATCATAAAGTTCTGTTCAAAATATGCATTCCTTTTCTCACCAAGGCTAACCCAATTCTCATAATGGCTGATGTATAAATATGACCTCTTTCCCAGCCAGATTATTTGTCCTGCTCATTAATTGGTCTGTTTGCCTTGAAATCACCTTCAGTAAGGGATTTCTACCTAACTGTTTAATTGGTTTGTGATAGAATTGTACTTGTGGGTTTCTTTTACTGTGTTTTTACATTAGAATGACTTCATCTTGTGGCAGGAGGCATTTGCCTGGTCTATCTTGCAAACCAAATGAAAGGGCTCATAATGTAGTTGTTGTATTGCCCAGAGAACTCAATAGTTAATTTTCTTTTTTTTTATGTGCTGGTATAAAGTAGTCTCATTTTTGTGGAGCTGCTCATGGTATAGCAATGGTTGGCACTGCCCTTTGAAGGCTCAAACATCTAGAAAGCAAATTTTCCCCATAGACCTGCCATAAAATATGTACCATGTAACTTAATGAGTATAGAGCAACAATCCTTCACATGGACAAGCTTAGAGCTGCTAGTCTGCAGGTTGACCAGCACTACCAGGGTAATTCAGTTCTGTATAATCTACTCTAGTCCCAAACCCCAAAGAGCACCCTGTGGAACCTTCTAGTAATCACGCTATGCACCCCATAGCAGCCTGCCAAATTACAGATCCAGACAACAGATAAACACCCAGGGTACATTTGAATGGAGAGCTACTAGAAGTGCTTGGAAACATTTCCTTAGTTTGCAGAAGATTTCTTTAAGTCCAGGGAAAGTACCAAAATAAAGAAGGTGGCTATAAAAATGACAATAAACATGAAGGTAAACATGAAGAGAACTTGACAGTCATTGCTTGACCAGTCTTTATTTTATCCTTGTGAAAGTGTGTATAAAAGTATTCAGTACATATTGATGAAATTCATGGGCAGCAATGGCCTGCCAAACAAGCAACATCATGACTTCTCAGAGGTTAATATGCTGGAAGTCTGATCTGCAGCAATTCTACAGATGTACTCAGTTGAAGAAAAATATAGAAATCCAATTGGTGAGCCATACTTCAGCAAAGTATCTGTTGTACCATCACACTAATGGTTGGCAGGAAAGATGAAGGGAAAAGGGTAGGAACCAAGGTAGTAAGGCAGATAGGAACCTAACTGGCAAATTAAATTAATAAGAAGCTAGTAATTAGGAGTATGCCCCAGGACGTGGTACTAGGTCTAGACCTCTTCAGTATGTTGTATGTGACATAAAAAGGAAATGAAAGAAAAGGATCGGTGCTTTAGCTAATGACATAAGAAATTATACAGTATTTAGGAATTGATAATTTTAGCATGACTTGCTGAAGCTATCCTGATGGATGGATGGATGGATGGATGGATGGATGGATGGATGGATGGATGGACGGATGGATGGATGGATTGATGGATGGATGGATGGATGGATGAATTATCACAAAGAATCTAAGGACACCAAGAGTGTAATTTTAAGGGCAAGAAAAGAACAGGCGAGATGTGATACAGATTTCTTCAGTCATCAAATGTCAAGTGCAGTTGACGTTATAAAGGCAGATAATGTCTGGTGAGTGGCTATGAAATAAAGAGCATAAGATTAAAAAAAAAATAGCAATGATAACCTTAGACTCGCAATAGTTTACATGCAAACAGGAGAAGAACTACATCAAAGGGAAGCATAATCTTCCAGGTAGTTGGGTTGTTGGTTTTAACCTGCAATGTAAGAAGGATGAAGAAATCAGTAAAAACTCCACTGAAATCCAGACCCATCTGAAAGTGATCACAAAAATAAAGCAGGAAAATATGCCTGACCTAACTCTTACCAACGTGGATATGGTGGCCCAAACAAATATAAGATAACTTCTGGCTACAGTGATCATGTTATCTTTATTTTAGAAATATTCATCAGCCTTTCGTAGCCTTGCATTAATTATTTCCTCAGCACTATGAAACGATAAATCATTATTGTACCACTTGCAATATTGTTTTTACATACTTTACAACTGTACTATGCTTATTCAGTGCCTTTAGAGCCCCTCTTCTTTGCATTAATCATTCCATGAATATGACTGCAAACACATTATCAAGTCCACCGTTATTCTTTTAACACAGTCCTTGGATTATTGTTGGGAAGTAATTGAAAACAGAAGTTTGGAACGACACAACAGTCTGTGCTGATCAGTTTAATGACACAAGACCCCTAATTAACCTTCAGCTGTTATTGTACTTCTTAGGCTTAACTCATTATATCAGCATAAAAGTGTGGGTAGAGGGGTTCTATTGATGAAGCCCACCATCTTAAGTCAGATAAGAAAACAAAGGTTAACACAAATGGCTGAATATTTGTCAAGGTTATGGTCAAGTTATGGTCAAGTACTTACATGACTTAACTAATCTAAATGGTTGCTTATTATTTTATTCTCTCATTAGGTAGTAGGGTCTTAAAATATATTTTGTAAGTAGGTCTTTAGGCACAGCTCTGCAGTTTCAGCTGTAGGAAATGTGCACCCACAGAACAAGGCAAAATAAATAATCTACTTGAACTGTAAAAAAAAAAATCATTCTTTTAACATTTTACAGATAAAAATTAATGTAACACTAAATTATTCCAATGCATGTATCTTCTTTAGCATAATGATGGTACCACAGAAGGCTTTTTATAACATAAAACAAATTAATTAGAATGATTACAGTGGATGGCCATCAGTTAGTAAAAACGGTAGTAAACAAGTCTCTGAAACCTTTTAGAAATAAAAGTTTAGTAAATCTGAACTAGATGTTCTCACTGTACTCAAGGTCTCAGTGACCAGACGTGTACTATAAATAACATGACAGATTTAATGTTTTAACTATTCCATTTATAACCAAATAAGTGAAATGGCCCTAAAGACCCCTTTTAGCATTGAACAAAGTAAAAATCCAAAGAAAATGTCCACCATGTCAAATATACATGGGAAAATATTAACAGAGAATGCATAATAGGAGAACCAAAACAAGCTAAACAGAGATAATGACAAGGCATACATCTGATACAAAGGAAATTCGTACAGGACCAGCCCATGTCATTAAATAAATAGTAACTTGTCTTTGGTCATTAAAATGATTCCTCAGTCACATTTACCTCTTCAGCCATATTTGTTTCAGCCTGAAGCAATGTGATCTTAGCAGGTACAAAATTCTAAAGAGCAGGAGTCATAAATGAGGAAGGTGGTATATGTGGTACTAGAGAAGACTGCAGTTCACTAGTAAACAGTGTAATGCAAAGCCTCTTATTAAGAGTTGGGCAGCATTTGAGAAATATCAGCCTACAAGCAAGAAACCAAGTATCAGGTTTGCCCTTTTTTGTGACAAACCAGTGCGTTCTCTGGGGTTGTCTGCAAGCATGAACATGAAATATCCATACTGGTCTGTAGAATTTGCAAAGACATAGCACTGGACAGAGGATACACTATGGCAATTGTAAAGCCAATATCAGATGTCATCTGAGTAGGGTGTACAGAAAAGAGAGGTGACTTGCTTATTTTACAAAATGAGCTTTGTTCTTCCATGTGTTTCTACTGCAATTGCAATGACACTTCATGGATCAGAAAATAGTAGCAGTGAATATCTTTACATTCACTGCTGCAGGACTCTTAACAGATGGAATTCCCTGCCATGGAAGCCCAAATGTCCGGCCAGTCTACCAAAGGCTAATTATTGCTTTTAAAAGGTACACTGAACATCACCCAAATACTCTTTGCATAGTGTAGGGGATAAAGGTGACGTTCAGGCCTACCATAATCAGAACTTCTTTGCCACCAGTCTGAAAGTATCTTTTTTCCATTGGGCTGTTTACCTGCATCCATTTTCTGTACGTTGAAGGCATTTTCATTCTCCAGTGACTACCTATTCCTGTTTGCTGATTTCTATTTCAGTTGCAAATAACTAGTCTATTGAATATTATGTTTTTTCTTATTTTTTGTGCTCCTTAATGTTACTGTCATCCAGGAATGGTAAATGCCAGTGTAGGAGATAGATTCTCCATAAAGACTGCCATGATAAATGCCTTTTTTGTCTAGCAGCTTCTCATGACCATGCATCTTGTTCTGTTTGTCAGGCTTTCATTTTGAAAACCCTTCACAGTAGATTTTTTTCCTTTTCCTTGTATCTTGAGAACCATCATCTTAAGCATCTCGCTAAAGATACCATGGAAGGAATCGTCACCCCGAGGGTCAGCAATTATGGAAGAAGGAGGTGTCAAAGGTAGGACCGGAACCTTCCTCTGTCCAGCCTCTGCCAGGTGTTTCTCCTGAGGTTGTTGCAAACCCAGAGGTTCACCCATCTGTATTGTTGTATTTCCCTGACAGCTGTCAACACATCCAAAGAATCTTTGTAGACATCTGACTCAGACATTCAAGGGGAACCACACCTGATTTTTTTCTGAGGGGCCTAGGGGAGTTCCTCCATTTTTAGTTGGGGAAGGAGTTCCTACTACGGTTCTCGACTGCTGTCCTAGATCTAAGCCTTATCAGTTTTTTGGAGGGAACGTTTCCTTAAAAAAAGAATCAAAAAAATTAAACATGTTTCTTCTGCTCCTAGGGATGCCAAAGTGAATGGCAGGCCTTCATGCAGGGGCTATTTACTGTTTAATGTCCTTAAAGCCTCCTCAAGGGGGTTAGGTTCCTGATCCTCCTTGGTCCTCTACATCTCTCAAAAGGCCTAGAGAACAGGATTCTTCTGAGGATGAGTCAGATTCAGATAATGAATCCCTGACTTATTCTACTCAAATTCCTTTTCCTTTAGACTATGGGTCAGAGGACAAGGAATTTGTTAGTCCAGATGATCCTTGTGAAGAAATTTCCTTTGGGGACACACTCTACAGGATGATGGATTTTTTGAGTGGGATTGTGCTCAGGTCTCTGATAACCATAAGATGTACTAAGAGTTGTTGCATTTGGAATCCCCCAAACCTGTGGCTATTCCTTCTGTTTTGGCTGCTTTGCTGAATGCTTTTTCCAGTGCCTCACATGCACCTGATTCTCTGCCCCCTGTTCACAAGAAGCTGGGCAGGTTTTATAATGTGCCTGAGGATTGTTCTTTCCTATATAAATGTCCTTTTGCTGACCCCTCTGTCATATCTGTAGCCTGTGATAAGCCATCTCAATTGCTCCCTTCACCCAAGTTATTGCCTTCTGACAAGGATAACATAACTATGGAATAGTTGGGTAAGAAGGTTTACACTTCTGCTCCCCAAGCTTTTAGGGCTATTAATTATCAGACCCATATGTCTAGGTATGTATTGGCTCTTATTTCTCAGGTCTGTCAACTTATTTCTGATTTTCCAGACTCAGAGGGTAAAACTTCAGTTCTTTCTTTGCTAGAGACTTCCTCTCAAGTCATTTGTCATTCTATTAAATGTAGTTATGATGCACCAGATGCCTCTTTTAGGCCTGCTGTTTTTGGTTCAGTGATGAGGAGGTATTTTCAACCTATACCTGATGATATTAAAGCTAAGTTGATGAATGTTCCTTTGGATTCTAAACCTTTATTTGTGGAAGCTGCTGCTGTTTTTTTAAGTCTCTTCAGGATAACGGTAAGACCTTACATAAGTTTAAACATGTGTTTGTTTCTCCTGTGTCTAAATTTCAGAGAAACTGCCTTTCTAAGCATGCCTTTATTTGTAGACAATCTTGCCCTTCTACTAATGGTAGGAAGAGTGGCAAATGGGCTCCTACTGCTAAGGATACTCATTTTTCCAAGACTGCAAAGCTTTCCCTTCTGGACAAACCAGGTGTAGTATGACTAGCCATCTCTTCCTGGCCACATTCCTCTTTCTCTTCACCTTTCTCTTTCTGTTCCTGTTTGGCTTCAGGATCACTCAGGATTCTTGGGTTCTGCTGATTATTTGTCAGGGGTAATTCATGGTGTGTAAAGCCCATTCTCCTTTTATGGGCATTCCTCAGCTTCCTTTGGAACAACTTCCCTCTTTCCCAGAGATTCTTCAAAATCTCTCAACTTAGGGTACTATTCAAGAGGTGCCTGTGTCCCAAAGGGAGAAGGGTTCTTCTCCAGACTGTTTCTAGTGCCCAGAAAAGGGGACACTTGGAGACCTATTCTAGACCTCTATCATCTAAATGCTTTTCTAAAAGTGCCTTCCTTTCAGATGTTGTCCCTTCAGATTCTGCTTCCTCTCTTGTTCTCTTATCTGACTCCTTCTCTGGATCATGTTTTTCTGGGTTGCAGGACTCAGTGTCAATGCTTGCATCCCTGCCCCATCTGAAGGCCTTAACAATCATGTCTTTCTTTCCAACTCTTCATCCTCTGGTTTCCATAACTGCCAGGGAGTTTCTGAGAGCTCTGGGTTTCATGGCATTCAGAATTCTGATGCTCCCTGTAGCCAAACTTCACATGATAAAATTTCAGTGGTTTCTAAAGTCAGTATGGCTTCAACATGCACCTCCTTTAGACTTTGTAGTTCCTCTTCTTCCTTGTCTCAGACAGGAACTTCACTGGTGGATTCAGCAGTTGTCTCTAAATCAAGGGATCCCTTGCGACATTTGGCTCCCTAAAAGTACAGGGGGTATGGTCACCCCATCAGCAGAAAGAGCACATCAATGTCAAAGAGATGAGAGTTTTTCTGCTGGCTCTAAAAGCTTTTCATCCCCTTTTCTCTACAGGGCCTCTCAAGGTGTTCACAGACAATATCACAGTGATGTGGTATATCAACAAACAAGGAGGAACGAGATGTTATCTTCTTTGCCAGTTGGCACTTCTGGTATGGGATCATGCTGTCAAATATCAAGTGACTCTTCAGGCAGTGCATATGCCTTCTGGTCAGAACATTGTGGCAGACACTCTGAGCAGGTCTTTAACTGAGTCCCATGAATGGATGCATCACAAGGATGTGCTTCTGGACATTATCCACCAGTGGGCCACTCCTCAAGTGGATCTTTTTGCCTCCTCTCTGAACAGACAACTTCTTTTGTTTTGTTCCAAAGTCCCAGGTCCCCTGGTGTAGAAGGTGTACGCCCTCTCATTTCTCTGGAATGGGAAGTTTCTTTATGCATTCCCTCCCCTTTCTCTCATTCTGAGAGTCCTGTTCAAGATTTAACAGGATACTCCCAAAATCTTGTTGGTGACTCCCTTTTGGCCATGACAGCACTGGTTCCCTCTACTTCTGCATCTAGCCAGGAGTAATCATTAAAGGTTACATCACAGGGTGGATCTAATCACACAAGACAATGGATCTCTCATCCATCCCCACCTGTCCACCATTCCACTGTGGGTGATATGATTTTGATTCCTCAGACACCTTTTTTTCTGAGGCTGTGCTGCAAGTCCTGCAGGAGGCCAGGAAACCTACTACTAGGAAATCCTATGTATCCGAATGGAAGAAATTTTCTATTTGGTGTCTCTCTTGTAACCTGGACCCACCTACTGTAGATGTTATTTTGGTTCTCTCTTATTTGTGTGAGTTGCTCAATGTTGGTTTGGCCTATTCTTCTGTTAAGGCCCACTTATCAGCTCTCTCTGCTTGTCTGCCTTTATCTCCTCCTCTAGCTTTGAGATTTAAGGTTAAACAATTTCTTAAAGGTGTCCTTCATATTAGACCTCCCAGTAAGCCTGTTCCTCCTCCCTGGAATCCTAATTTTGTTTTGAAGAAGTTAACTCAGGCTCTTATGGCTTGTCCTCCGTTTCTGGTCTTTCATGAGGACAGGGTGTCCTTACGCACTAACACTTCTTTTAGGACAAAGGTGATTAATGAGCTATCACTGAATCAGTCTATTAATCTGCCTACTTTTCCCCCTGTCTGCAATTTGTCAGTGAGAGGGTGCTACATACTTGGGATGTGCATAGGCAACTCAGGGTTTATTTGAATAAAACTAAGGCTATTACAAAATCTTATCAGTTAAGGCTTAGATACTAATTATGTTTATTTTATCTGGACTTCTGTTCTTTCTTGCATTCTTTACCAAGCACTACATACAGCTTATCATCTCTAGAGCTAGGGCTGCACTAGTGCAGTTCTTTTTTTGGCTTTTAAGGCCTCTTTCCGCCCTCCCCCTAGCTACCTTTGAGCTGTGGCACTCTCCTCTCTAGTCATATATTAGCAGCATATTGCAGCAGTGAGAGTAAGGCTGTACAGGACATAGTAAAGCTCTGTAAAATCTTATTTCCCTGCCCTGTACTTATTTTCCTGCCCTCATCCATCCTCCCCCATCCCCTAGTTTTTTGCCTTGTGCTTCTTGGGTTCTGGGTTCTTGTCTTGGTTCTTGGAAAGTGTTCCTAGATTGGCATTATGGTAGGTCTATGGTTTTTTCACGCTACACACTACACTAGAAGTATTTGGTTGAAGTCTGCCGTACCTTTTAAAAGCAACAAGTGGTCTTTGGTAGACTGGCTGGAAATTCAGGCTTTCACGGCAGGGAATCCCATCTGTTAAGAATACTGCAGCAGTGAAGGCAAGGACATCTACCATTATGGTAAGATTTTACACAACTGTATTATCTGTAAACATAAATTAGCAAATTTTTATGGGGAATGTAGTATGTATTGATTTTATTTCCTGTAATTACTAGGACACTCAGGCACTTGGTAGTCCTGGGTGGACATGATATAAAATGATAAAAGGACAACATTAGTGTGTGTGTGTGTGTGTGTGTGTGTGTGTGTGTGTGTGTGTGTGTGTGTGTGTGTGTGTGTGTGTGTGGAATGGTTAATGATATCATGTCCTGACAATGACACTGGGGACAAAAGAACAGGAATAATGCCTAACAATGAAGCAAGATATATAACAATAAAAAAATCACTTTAAAAATAATGAAGGACAGACTGTGCAAAAAAAAATTAAGTAGTAAAATTTTTTTTTTGCCTTTTTTTTTTTTTTTATATATTATTTATTATTTTTTTTTGTTTTGTTTTTTGTTCTGTCCATGTTTTTTTTTTATAGTTGGTGGCTAGCTAGCTGCCTTTCTACTAATTTGATCTTTGATCACCCTCTCCCCTCTCAGTGTTCTGTACTGAATACAGAGAGAATATTTGAGAGGCCAGAACCCTTAGGTTCTTAACCTTGAATTTTTCTTCCTCCTTCCTCTCTCCTTGCACTTTACTAAAAAAAAAAAAATAAAAATAAAAAAAAAATGCAGATTATTTTGATTTTGCCCCTTCTTAAAAGTATTCAGTTGTATTTATTCTGCTGCATTTATTACTGCTTTGTAGTAGCCTGATTAAATTGTAACTGTTATTCTAAGCCATTTGGTTTAAGCACTTGGACTTCAGACCAGTTGTTTTACATAAGAAGGTTTGCGGTCTGCACTGTTGTGGCAGGACAGGTAGCTTACATCCTTCTAAGTTGGGAATTGCTGATTGAAGGCTCAGTGTCTGTTATTCTAAAAGTGTATTAGTTCTGGTTTAAGCACTTGGGCTTCAGGCCAGTTATTTTTCATTGAGAGGCTAGATTCTGCCCTTCTGAGCTGGGAATTTCTGGTTAAACGATTATTGTGCCTGCTTTTTTGAACTGTTTCTTTCTGAAATTGGTGAGCCTTGTTTGCTGTAGCATAGAATAGATTCAGGCATGCTGAATCTAGCTTTGTTTTTATAACTTTAGCACTAATCTAGGCCATCTTTTTTGGAGTAGGTTCCCCTGCACCCTAGTAGCAGGAGTGTGCAGTTAGAACCTGTCTGATTTAAGACTGCTGGAACAGGGCTCAGTTTTGAGCTTTTTTACTGGTTAATTGGGTAATTTGTTTAAATCAGTCTGCTCATTTTCTATTGTTATATTAAAAAAATACTTTATTTATCTGCTTTTACTGTATTTGTGTTTCTTCCTACTGTATTGCATTTATTCTGCTGCATTTATTACTGCTAGTTAGTAGCCTGATTAAATTGTAACTGTTATTCTAAGCCTTTGGTTGAAGCATTTGGGCTTCAGACCAGTTGTTTTACATTAAGAAGGTTTGTGGCCTGCACTGTTGTAGCAGTGCAGGTAGCTTACATGCTTGTAAGATGGGAGTTGCTGATTGAAGGCTTAGTGTCTGTTATTCTAAAAGTGTATTAGTTCTGGTTTAAGCACCTGGGCTTTGGGTCAGTTATTTTACATTAAGAAGGTGTGGTCTGCACTCTTGTGGGAGGTGAGAGTAGATTCTGCCCTTCTGAGCTGGGAGTTTCTGGTTAAAGGCTTATTGTGCCTGTTTATTTGAACTGTTTCTTTCTGAAATTGGTACGCCTTGTTTGCTGTAGCATAGACTAAATTCAGACCTGCTGAGTCTAGCTTTGTTTGTATAACTTGAACACTAATCCAGACCATCTTTTTTTGGAGAAGGTTCCCCTGTACCCTAGTGGCAGAAGTGTGCAGTTAGAACTTGTCTGATCGAAGACTGTTGGAACGGGGCTCAGTTTTTAGCTTTTTATTGGTTACTTGGTTGATTTGTTTAAATCAGTTTGCTCATTTGCTACTGTTATATTAAAAAAATGCACTTTATGCATCCCCGCTTAGCTAGGGTTAACCTATTCCCGGCGCCATAAAGTCTCTTCTTCAAATTTTCCCTTAGAACTAGCCAGTTTTTTAGTTTTAACACTCAAATATGTTTCTTTGAGCTCAGCACTTTTTCAGAACTCATTGTAAGCACTAAATAAGCTACAAATTACTGCAGCACTCAACTTTACTCACTTGTCTAGAGAAAAGTAGTTTTTAGTACTTAATAAATAATCACCTATCCAGGAATGTCTAAGTGTCAGCTCCCAGTGTTTTCTCCTGTATACCTGATGAATCTAGGCATCTTGGGACAATGCAGCAATTGCCTTATGTATACAAACAAACCTCTCCTCCTACCACCCAACATTACAACCTGTGAGAGATGCACTTATATATCCAAACTGGAAGCAAAGCTCTCTTCACCTAAGACTGGACTAGACAGTCAAGAGGAGAAGGTAAACAATTGCACTACACCACACTCATCACATAGTCCCTCAAAACTTACACCACCAAAACACACAAATAGCAACACAAAACACACACCTACATTCACGGAGGCTCTCAATGAAAATCTGCTCAAGCAACAGAGACCTCTAAACCAGAAACGGAAGCAACCTCCACCCCCCAACACAACCCAAATGACACATAGCCTACAAACTCAGTGTGCCACTCAACCACAGCCCATAAGGCATAACAACGTACCCAACACTCTAGTCATGGGTTACTCTATAGTCAGGCACACTGATGTTCCACTCACCAGGCTAAACAAGGAGAAAGTTACTGTCAGCTTCCTGTTGGGTGTCAGGATCTGCCACATAATGCACACTCTCAGGTCACTCCACAACAAGTACAAATATGACTCTGTCATTGTTCATGTTGGTGTGAATGACCTGAGATGTACCTCCCTGGACTACATGAAAAGAGACATGGAGGAGCTCAGGCAGGTATGACCCTAGCCCTGAGTAGCTTCCTGCCATCACCCAGAATGATACCACAGTACAATGACAAAATGATTGAGTTCAACAATTGGTTAAGCTTCTGGTGTCATTCTAAGGGGATTCAGTATCTATCTGCCTGGGATGACATGATCGCTAGACCACGATGCTTTGCCAGAGATGGCCTGCACCTGTTGCGCTAAAGCTCTGCCACCCCTATAGTACCTTTTTTAGACAAAGTTCAAATGACAAATTCACCACCCTAACAGGTACAAGCAAGCAAAATTTGAGGTAATGCTACTCAATGCTAGAAGTCTAAACTTCAAAATGCATTCACTCAAGGCACTCCTTAAAATGGAGAACATCAACATCTGTGCAGTGACAGAGACCTGGTTCAAGGCTCCAGAGAGCACCCCTGCATTACCAGGCTATAATTCATAACACACCTTTTGGCCACCTAACCTGGACCGGAACACTAAAGGTGGAGGGGTGTCCATATTCATTAAGGATATCCACACCTCCAAGCTAGTTGCTCAGCATAATGCATCTGAGATTATCCAAGTGCAACTAACTCTGAGCAAGACCGCAATCCAAATTGTAACTTGCTACAGATCCCCCACCATGCCCCAGGATTCCCACTCCTCATTTCTTGATACACTGGAAAATATTAGGGTACAACCCTACACCCTAATAATGGGCAATTTCAACTACCCCACCATTAACTAGGAAAACTACTCATGTACCAACTCTTTTGCTCAACATTTTCTGTAATTCATAAATTCCAACCCCTTGGATAAACTTATCTACCCCCCCACCAGGGGCAGCAATATCCTAGACCTGGTCATTACCAACATGGGTGACTGGTGTTCCACACCAGAGGTCAATTCCTCGTTGGTCAGATCCGACCACAAGCTAATCACCTTAGACATCCACATACCGCCCCACCCCCATTAGGGAAACCACCGTAAAAAATTTCTCCAAAGCCAACTTCATGCTTCTTAAGACAGAAATGGCAAACTTCATGACACCCATGTAGACAGACAATAGAGGTACAACTGCTGAATCCTACACAAATGCACTTTATAAGCACTTACACAAGTGCATGGATTGTGCTATCCCTAACAGAACCAAGATGCTATCCTCCAAAAAAGGAAGCCAATCTGGTGGTCCCCTGTCATAAACAAACTCTACAACAGAACAAAGAAACTGTTCAAAAAAGCATAAAATCCCATGACTGAAGGAACACCCTGGTCAGCCTCAGTAAGAAGCTGAGATCTCTCATAAAATCCTCCAAAGCTAGGTATGAAAACAAAATCGCCACTGATTCGAAAGACAACCACAAAGCATTCTATAGCCATATCAAGAATCTCAATGGCAATGCTCAGATCTACTCTGAGTTACAGCACAATGGCACTAAACATACAGAACCAACTGATATTGCCAACATCCTGGCAGATAGATTCAGTGCTAATTTTACCCCCATCTCACCCCCTTAAGAGCCCATCTCTATACCGGAAGAATGCAAAGTTCCTGTAATCATGGCTACACAGGTAAAAACCGCACTCTCCAAAGCCAAGAACACAGCATTCATGGGATCTGACAACATCCCAGGCTGTATTCTACTTGAACTACAGAATGAACTGACACCCCACCTAAGCACAATGTTCAATCATAGCCTCACCTCAGGCTTTGTGCCCACTGAATGGTGCACAGCGACGGTTATCCCACTCCACAAAGGGGGAGCCTTCATGGACCCCGGGAACTACCACCACATTAGCCTAACAAGCCTGGTCTGCAAGGCCATGGAACGTATCATCATGGAATTTATAAACCAAGACATTGGTAATCTCCAAACTCTGGACCCCAGCCAGTTCAGGTTTGTAAAAGGCAGATCATGTCTCCTAAACCTGATAGACTTCTTTGAAGCAGTCACCAAAGCCGTAGATGAGGGTAAGGTGGTTCACATAGCCTGTCTAGATCTTGCCAAGCCTTTTGACACCATCCCCCACTCTGGAATTATAGATAAACTCACTAAACTAGGTATAAATCCCTATGTCACAAGATGGGTTGCCAACTGGCTCACTAACAAAACCCACATTGCGAAAGTAGCAGACTCCAAATCCGACTTCAGACCAGTGACAAGTGGAGTACCACAGGGTTCAGTCCTGGGTCCTCTCCTGTTTGGTATCTAGTTTTCAGAAGTACAGGCTAACACAGAAGGTCTTTGGCTAACAAAGTTCACAGATGACTGCAAACTAGGAGCCATAATTGAAACTCCTAATGATGTGGACAACCTACAAAAGGGCCTCACTGAGACAGATGCCAGGTGTCAAAGCCATGGCCTCAAACTCAATGCCAAAAAGTGCATTGTCATCCCTTTTGGTAAAACCTCTGCACCCATGAGCTACCACATAGGTGGTAGTCTACTTAACACCAAAAGTGTGATAAGAGACCTTGGGACACAGGTGGACAGTAGTTACTCCTTTGATAATGACATCGCCACAGTAGTCAGGAAATCCTTCTACGTCACACACCTCATCACAAAAGGTTTTTCAACCAGGAAAAAAGAGGTCATTGCTCCCCTCTACTCGTCACTCATTAGACCCATTATAGAGTACAACACCCCTTTTGGTATGTACCTCACAAGACATCTACAACAACTGGAAAGGCCGCAGAAATACCTCACAAAGAGGATTACTGGCCTCAAACAGATGCCCTACGCAGACTGTCTCAAAATGCTCCAGCTTTACTCCATCACGTATTACCTACTCAGAGGCTATCTCTGCCTAACATACAAAGCTATGTCAAAGCCAGAGCTGTTGGACATGCTCCACTTAAAGAAATCCCAATCCCTCTGAGCTACATGCTCTAGGGAGCTAAACCTTGTCACCACAATAAACAGAACATGCTGAAGGGATAGATTCTTGTCCTAGAGACTTCCCGTACTCTGGAACAAACTACCTAGTTATATCAAACAAAGCTCCTCATTAGCACTCTTCAAGAAAAATCTTGATGATTGGATGGGAAATAGGAAATTCACCCTGGGGATCACCTCTGTGGCTCTGCTTGACAGGGGCACAGGAAAATAATTTTCTTGGGTGGTGAAAGCCAGGGTACATTTTTAGCTAGGCTTATATAGGCACTAGGGCCAATAGCCTAGTACCTACCTATGAACCTATGGAATACGAAGAAAGAAAAGACAAGAAAAATGAGGACACAGAGGCAGCAGATATCTGGAAAAAGAAGCAAGTCCAAAGTTAAATACCAGGTAGGGAAGGAATGCATGCAAATAAATAAATTACTTTCATATTTAAAAGATTACTACTTGTGTATTTAAAACTGGGTATACAAAATCAGGTGGAAATACACATCTGTAAAAAAGAAACAAGCTACTGGTTACAATGGCTTAATGACTGGATCAGAAAGACAACATTCAGTAAAAATGAGTGAGTGTATGAGATCTGCTCAGATGGTCAGTGACTGCTATAATAGGTACCATAGTTATCCCTCGAACTAAAATGAATATAATAATGTTGGTCAAAGTGCCTACTAGAAGAAAAGGTTATTCTTGCAAAGTGATCTGCTGGTTAGCCAGGTAACAAACTTCCCAAGAAGACTATGATCCCTGCATAGACAAACCTGGATGCAAAAACTGCCAACACATAGTTTGTAAATGCTTTTCCAGCACTGAAGATATGGAACATAATTTGTAATGTATTAATTTATCTGTTGCTGTGGTGAGATCGTAACAATCATCAACCGACTATCAAGTTAATATTTTTAGATCATAATTGGTTCTATATTTTATTTAATTATAAAAATGTATAAAAATGAATTGTTACTAATAAAAAAAAGATATATGTCTTCACAGTTTCTGAATGGGTAGAACACCAAACTACATGTCCACATTGTGGGTTAAGGCTCAGATAGCATCTCTTAGATAACCACCACAGCAAAATCACCTCTATTCTTGGAAACATAATCTGTTTTTCATGGGGGGGTACCCAATCAGAATGTTGAGTCTTTACTAAGTCCTGAAACACACAAATGTTAACTAATACTGTACAGATGTAAGGCAAAAGTGCAAAACTCACTCTTATGCATTAAGAGTATTGTCTGGCGGGGGGGGGGGCACAGCACCCTGCCCCTCACCCCACATCAAACCTGCCTATATATACTAACTCACCACTTGCTATACCTCAGAAAAGGGAATTTCTCTAAGACACAACAGTTTTATATATTTTCGCAACTGTTCTTAATTTCTCACTGTTTTGGGGCTCACATTTTCAAGTCCTGAACAAACAATGGAAAGTCATTTTTTTAAGTTATGGACCGGAGGTCATATCACTGCTTCATGAAGAGAAGCAGAGGACACTTGGTGACTGTACTCATAACATTTTTCTCTTTCAAAGTGGGTCCTGACTCTTATTTCAGATGGTTTAAACAAAGAGCTGTAACAAATGCTTAGCAATTAGTCATCCAGATGGTAAAGGTTGCTTGCTCACTGATACACCCTATATTTTTGGTGTAAAGGTAATAAAAAGCTGGTATGAAAATCTTTAGTGCTACCAATATATATATATATATATATATATATATATATATATATATATACAAGTTCCTTCTAAGATCAGATCAGTAACATAAAAAGATCTTTCTAAGTTTCTGGATGAGTTTAGAAGGGGAAGCTGTGTTTTTTATTTCAAGGCGATATCTAGCATAACCTTAACCATACTTAAGAGAGAGATAGCAAAAAATACGCCTTATTTTTATAAAAGGTGATGTAATTCTGAGACTTTTCTGGCTAAGGCAATTACAAGAAAGAGCAATGTCTTTCTTGACAGGAATTTTAATGGGCCCAGTTACATTGTCTTACAGGGAATGTTTGACAAGGTTTCTTGGACTCAGAAAGAGCCCGCTTAGGAAAAAATGGTGTCCATAACAGACTGAGAATTAACTTGCAATACATCTGTTAACCTGGAAAATGAATTTGCCCTGCGTATGCTAAGAATTTATACAGTAATATATTTTATATATAGAAGGTAAGAGAGTATCCCATTGTAGACATTCTATGATATGTTATAACAGACAAATAAGCTCAATCTTTATAAAAGTATATCAAAAATACAAAGAAGGACCTGGGAGAGCTACTAATAGAGTGATAGTGCATCATGGTCATCATAACAGTTAGAAATATTATTGTGTTCTGACAAAAAGGATGTCCTTATAGAAGGCCTTCTCATCTTTTCCACTACATCTACTACCTGTGTGAGAATAATTGACTATTAGCTTTAATTAGTATTTAGTAATTAGCAATAATTACTAATGCTAGAAATTAGTATTAGCAATTGACTCCAACTCTGTGAGGTGAAATTATTCTATTACAGATGTAGAAATTTTCCTTGCTCCAGAAACAGCATGTCCTTCCTGAAAGACAGTTGAAGAATATGGATTACCACCACATGGGCAAAAGAAATAAGGCTATCTGGACCAAGAAATCAAGCAATGGAGATTAAGCAGGTATTTTATTTTTTGTGTTTCTCTTCACCAAACCTGCCCAGCGGCTCCACTATCTTTTTCCCAAAAGGCCTAGTCATTCACCTGTGGGGGATGGAACAGCCATTACCTGATTATGCAAGAGTCCTACAACCCATTTATCCCAGTCTGGGCACCTTTGTTTATTCTTGCAGTGCAACACTCAGGTAGTAGGGACCAGGTCGGCTTATTGGTCCAGTGGGATTGCATTCCTGGCCCAGATTATGCACTTTCCTCCCACAGTCACTGTGCTGTACTTCCTTATAGATGGCTTCAGGCAGCATGTCTCTGCATGCTCTCTCAGCCTACATGAATGAACATAGGCAGCAGTAAACAAATGTAAAATAAATAAAATAAATAAATAAATATGCTAACAGCCTCTTTCTGTAGGGATGCAACACCAAGAGCTCCCACCTGGATGGGTGACCTGACAGTAGCTATTCATTCCCTTACTCCATCATATTGCTGCCAGAGGCACTAGTCAAACTCAGGTCACCTGAATTGAAATAATGTCTTTATCCCTTGAAACCACACAGTTGGCTTAGGTATTATCTTTTCATGCTTTAGGATGACCATCTGAATGACAGGAAATGGGGAAGTATGTAAAGCAGTCTACCATTGCAAGTTCTTGACAGGATGCTTTGTTCTTTAATACTACTTATTAACAACTATTTAAGAACATACTGCTATGTCTTGTTATTCACAATTTTCTAATATGGCATCCATGTTAGCACACGTCCAGTACTGGGAATGATTAAATAAATGCATGCTTCTCATTTTAAGTTGTGCTTATGTTCCACTGAAAATGTAGTGGAAAATGAAATGAACACATTTGATATATATACTGTTATCAGCAGGATAGACGGATGGACTGTTTACTGGAATGTTTTTAGGTTTTTATTTAATGTTGGAGTATAAAAGATATAGACCACAAAGACAGACATTCCTTAACTTAAAAGTTTCAGGTAAATTAAGGAGTATGTAAAACCAACTGCTACAGGAGGAATTATTGTCTAGTGAAATTATACCATGTCATCACACAATAAAAGCTGAAATTACAAACACAGACAATAATGCAGAGAAACCCTTCTGCTTAAGCACTGTTGGAATCAGAAGTATGAAAGGAAAATATTACTTTCACTTGGGATTCAAACCCAAGACCTCCAGTATGCTATACTGGTGTCACTGCTGCTGGACTAACAAAAGCATGCATTTGGGTGGGTTTGTAATTTGACTTTAAGCACCATGCTCGGAGGGTGGGGTCCTAGCTGCTGTAAACAAAGACAATTTCCATCTTTAGAATATGAATGCCAAGCCATTTGCTGGGATTCTGGATGATATAGTATGAGAGAGAGAAAATAAAGACAATTTTCCTGAATACAACGTTGAAAAATATAAAAGATTGTCTGTGGGGCAGTTAACACACTCTGCAAAGGAAGGTAAGCTCAATATCTAATGGAATAAGTTACCAGCAGAAAAATAAGAACACTGCCTTTTCAACCCAGCACACTGCAGCAACAATTAAGAGCTAACCCACTCTTTATTGGGTTTCTCTTTGCCATTGTTTGTTGTTAATACTGTCAGCTTTTATCTTCCATCGGTGTAAGATCTAAAGTCAGATGAAGTTTACCAACCACAACAAATTGTGCAGTGCTGTTCTTTTAAAATGGATCATCATTTCTAAAGTTTATTTTTCATTTCAACAAAATCAAGAGATTAGAAAAATAATTTCTAAACATTTCTCACTTCCAGTGCCAATGTACAGAGAAATAAAAACAATTATTTCTGTTTTGAACTTAGTCAAGATATGGCAGATTCAATCTATGTTTGTGAAAATTAGAGTATATTGTACGCCTGAAAAAGCAATAGTTGATTGTCTGTGGATCCTTTCTGTCTGTTTATTTTATTGCTTTCAGTTGCTCCCACCCTTATTCATGTGATCTAACCCTAACCCTACCTCTAACTCCAACCCTACAAATTATTTGTGGAAATGGAGGGGTGATGAAAGGTAAGATCGACTGCCATTTGTGATTAATGGTGGCTCTGAAATCTGGTAAAGAGCACAGAGGACTAAGGTTATAAGCTGTTATTGATTTGAGGCAATTGGGAAGTTGGCTAGGTTCTTCAATCATCTCTTGGACCATATGTCTAGTAACAATGTATGAACATTTCAGTTTGTGCATATGACCAGTTCTAAAATACTCAAGTACATATAAAGATAGATATATACCTATATGACTGTAAATATATCATGCAGCATATTTTTACACTTGTTTTTCTGTCTGACTTCCTTGGAGCTGCTCAATGTACCAGCTAAGCTTATTTATTGTGTCTGCTTAAATTGTGTGTTTTATTTAATATGGCATAATATGCATAACTGATATCTTTCTGTTACATATATTACTGATTGCACAATATAGGTTAGAGCTTTTCTCATAGGTGTGCACTAATTCAAATGGGAATCTACAGTTAATAAAACAAACAAATATATAAAATTCGAGAGACATGAGGTTGAAATTATACTCTGCACCTTGTTTAGATACCAACACTAGATTAAATAATGTTTTGCAAAATAATTCAGCAGCTAAAGCCATTACGGCAAAAGCTTATTTGACACAATAGGAGAGCTTTGCTGTGCATTGGGGCCAGCTGTCCTTCTTTATGCGTGAGTTACCAGAAAAGTACTGCAATAAAATAATATAAAACTAATGCTGATTATCTTGTATTATTTGATCCAGTGGGTGAAATACAACATCCTAAACATATATAAATTATTCATTGATTGATATCACTGACAGGCAGCAATCTATTAAATGGCTTTCCTTACTATCCCCTGTTCTCCACATCAAGATGGGGGTATTTCAAGGATCAATACTTGGTTCCTTATTGTTCAACATCTTTACTAATCTCTTATACACATCCTGTGTTCGTTCATCTCTCATATAATATGCTGATTACTTCATAGTCATTACCATCTTTGATAACCTCTCTGATTTGAACACCCTCACCCAAAAATCTTTCAGATCTATTGAAAACTGGCTCAATAATAACGAGCTAATACTAACTGCAAAAAGACCAAGCATCTACTAGTCTTTCCTAAATCCCTCACCCACCTTAAACCCTCTTTCTCTATTTCATCACTTAACAAAACTACTATCATAGTTGAAACACATACTAAACTTCTGGGAGCCATCATAGACGACCAACTTAAATTCGACCTTCATGTGCTCCATTGCATCAAGAAAACTCATCAAAAACTAGGCCTGCTTTACAGAAATAAAACATTCCTAACCAACAAGGCACTACTCTCCTTTACCCATAGCTACTTTCTCCCTAGTCTCTTCTATAGCTCACAAATCCTTACTAACCTGCAGTCGTCAATCTTAACTAAACTAGAATCCACCTACAATTAAGTTGCCAAATTTGCTGCCAACTAAACCTCTAAATCTCATGACTGTCATTCTCTCAAGACCTAAAACTGTCTAGAATTCCCCCATCAACTGCTTCTCTTTCACCTACAGAGCATCCATTTCATCCTTTACAAGCCTTCCTTCTGCCCTGGTATCTCCTCACTTGTCTCCTTGTATACTACTCCTAGAACCCTCAATAGCTCTCACCAAAATTTACTAGAAATATACAAGCCTAAAAGCTCAATTGGACAAAATTTCTACAGTTAGACCTCTTCCCTCTCCTGGACCAAAAATCCTTTGTCTATTAGAAATTTAAAGCATCCTCAAGAATTCAAAAATGCTGTCAAAGACTTTCTAATAAACATCTGGACATGCTACTTTAAACATCCTCCTTGAACTTCTTAACAACTTCTTCACCTGGCTTACCTACCAGCCCAGACCCTGTTTATGGCCTCTTCTCAACTTCAGGCCCTTCTATACCCCCGCTTCTCCTCACTTTCCTCTCTCAACCTTCCCCGCTAAACTTCATTTCTACTTACCTCTTGTCTTAAATTCTCCTTCATTCTTAATTATCACCCCTGAATACAGCTTCTAAATTGGCATACCAACCCTAAATAGTATTTAAATTGTTATACTGAAACAGGTGAAAAGTGTTTTGATTATGCTTATGGATGCTGCCTGTACAAACAAATTTGCTTCTAAACCTACTATCTCTTCTTCTGTTGTACATATCATTGTATCCTGTAAATAGTATTGATAAGCTGCATTTAATTTGCTCTGTGTATTCATTTGTTCAAATTGATATCTGTCTAACCTTGTGAAGTAACACTGTGTATATTATCATTAATTATGTATTTGCTATATTTGTTACTGTGTCAATCTACTGTATATGATTATGGAACTTTTTTCCCCGAGCTGCCACTGAAAAAGGGTACTAGCTCAGTCGGACTATCCCTGTCAACAAATGTCAAATAAATACATTTTTGAAAATGATTCTTAAGTGAATGAAGAAGGGTAGAACCGATAGCAACTTGACATTCCCAAGTTTCCAGGTTCTCCAATTTATTAAGGAGAAGGTAGACATTTTTGAAAAACACACACACACAAAAAAAAAAAAAAATCAAAAGCCACACTGCTCACATTACCTTGCTCAACCCTGATCTGTCCCTTGCCCCGCCTGTTTCACCTGCTCCCTGCCCATTTCTTTGTGCAAGTGTACTTGTTATAAGTGCTTATGAATGTGTTTTTTTTTTTCTATTTTTTTTTTCTTTCTTTCTTTCTTTCTTTCTTTCTTTCTTTCTTTCTTTCTTTCTTTCTTTCTTTCTCTGACAATGATTTAACAAACACCAATACTCATTTTACCACAATTGCTGTGACAAGCAGAATACTGCACTTTGCAGAGCCATTTTGTGACTACTGGAACAGATTTCAGTTTTATGGAACATCAAGAAAAAAGCAGAGTTCTAATTCAGCCACACAACAGTTAAAAAAATAAAGTAACGTGTATGATATATTCAGTCAGTTTAAAAAATTTGTTTAATGAAATGTTTACAGCTGCGGCAAAAAATAACTTTATGTTACTATAGTGTCCACTGACTCTAGTAAAAGTGCATTGCATGTATGCCACTACAAATATCTTATAAACAGATCAAAGAAATATCAACACTCTAATCAAGGTGGGAAACATAGATAGGGAAATTCAGTGAATAACTTTTGCATGTGGTCTTTTCTAAAGTTCAGGTGTGAGTAAAGGCTCAATAAATTATAGAAATTAAAATTAACTGGTACCCTTATCTTACTGGTGTATGACATATACAGATGAAAGACTGGATATGGATTCTGGACTATAAAAGTAAATTCCTGAACCCACTAAAAACTGACTTTCACTGCTGAACAAAGCACCACCTGAAATAGATGTCCTTCTAGATGTTTAAAATCACCTCCTTTACCTGTAGAAATATATGGCTGATAGAAAAACTTAGGTTGGATGAGGTACCAACCAAAAGTAACATTTTTAAAGAAAACCTGACAAAAGTAATCACATGCTAAAGCAGTTAAAATGCTTAGACCACCTTGTTTCAAAGACAAGGTAAACTATCAGGTCTCCTACAGATGATCGAAATCCCAAAAAGCTGACTTTCATATGGCCGAGACCATATGATCGACTTTTGGAATTTCGAACACCTTTTAAAAAAAAACACAAAACAAAAACTTGCCTACACATGGGGGGGGGGTTGTGTCCCCCACACCCCCTCCAATTTAAATATACCAACTCCGAGATCACACTACAGTGCAAAAATAGAAATCTTCCCATTCCACACTATACGGAGATTACGTTCTGAACGTTTGAAATTCCAAAAGTCGATTAAATGGCCATATGAAAGTCACCTTTTTTGGGATTTTGATCATCTGTAGGGGACCCAAACTATCTGGGGTGTGCATCTGGACCACAGGAGCTTCATCTTCAGAACAGCAAAATAAAAGTTTTTCAGCATGTCAGCCATCCTAAAACCCTCACAGTGACATCCCGCTTCTTAGGTATCTGTGATTGATTTAGGCACTTTATCCAAGGTTATGAAGAAGGTGCAGATCATCTCACTAAGCTTCACCCCTGGCCTAGCGCCTATGTCTCTGATGGGCAGAGGCAGTCAGTAAATCACCCCCTGTATAAATCAAATGTGTTGGTCACATCTGAGTTGCACAGCTAGGCTTAAAAGGGCCCTAGTATTTGTAAACCTGGCTTACACCTATGAACGTATGAACCTAAAAAAGGAAAACACTAATCATCAAGGAACTAGTTACAAAAAGGCATACAGGCTTTAAATGATATAGTGATTCAAGTCACATGCCTAGCATATCTGTAGATAAATACAGTTGTTTACCTAGAAGAAGGGCCCAGTCCTAGCAGTATTAGTACTGACATACATCAAAAGTATGATTTGAATAACTGCATTACAGCTCATGCTAGTAATTTAAATCTCAAAATGCATGTGCTTGAAGCACTCCTAAGTATGGAGAACGTCGACATCTGTGCAGTAACTGAAACCTGGTTCAAGGTTCCAGAGAGCACTCCAGCACTACTGGGCTATAACTCATACCACACATTTCGGCCACAGAACACGGACTAAAACACAAAAGGAGGGGGTGTAACCATATTCATCAAGGATACACACACCCCCAGGTTAGTGGCGCAGCATGATACCTCTGAGATCATCCATGTGCAGCTAACATCAGGCAAATCTGCAATGCAAATTGTGGCCTGCTACAGATCACCCTCCATGACTCAGGACCACCACTCCACCTATCTGGAGACACTGAAAAACATGAAGGTCCTACCGAACACCCTGATATTGGCAGATTTCAATTACCCAGGGGTGGCCCGTGCTATAGGACTGCAGGACTGCAGCCCCCCACCTGTAGAAGAAAAGAATAAAGAAATAAAAAATGAAATACAAAAGTAAAAAAAAAAATCATGAGTCCCGGAACTCCACGCATGCGCGCTTGGAGTTCCTGGTACTCACAGAACTACAGACTGCTGCTTTAGGCAGTCTGGATAGTGGAGAAGTCTGTGTGGTAAGGGCCATACAGAACAGAAGGACACTGGACTGCATCACCCACAGGCTGGAGCCTACTCTCACAGAGCCAGGAAACCCCAGCCTACTCTCAGAGCCAATCAGGAAACCCCAGTCTCGGAGCCAACCAGCCGTTTTGCATGGGCGGGCTAAGGAAACCAGCTGCTGCAACTGGTGTGTGTGAAGCTGTTAGCTTTGCAGGCTAAGACATTGATTCTGCGGATTATTCAGGGAAGGAGACCAGTGGTGGATTCTGCTATGGAGAACAGGTGTGTGTGCGGAGTATTCAGGTAAGGACCGCAGGCTATGGAGAAGAGGTGTGTGTGTGTGTGTGTGTGTGTGTGTGTGTGTGTGTGTGTGTGTGTGTGTGTGTGTGTGTGTGTGTGTGTGTGTGTGTGTGTGTGTGTGTGTGTGTCTGAAATGCCCCAATTGCTATATACTGGTGGGTAGAGAATACTCAGACTTGAACCCTGTACCTTGGGTGCAGGTGGCAAGGGCCTGAATTCCCTACCCACCACTACATTTTTGCCTTATATTTGTTCTGTTCCTCATAAAATCTTTGGTTTCTGTATGTTTGTTTTAACTTGCAAAGTAAGTAGTGCAGTGGTGCACTGGTAGCATTGTTGCCTAACAGTTGCAGGTTCTCTGGTTTGATTCTTGGCTGTGGTGCCTTCTGTGTGGAGTCTGCATCTCTTCCCATCTTACAAAGGCATGTGTCTGGAGTGTTTGTCCCTGCTCTGGTGAAAATTGGCTTTTGTTCCAAGTCAGACTTTCCTGGTTAACAAATGTTAAATAAAAATAACAGGTATTTGAATTTCAGACTTCATATTCTTCAGAAAGTACATGGTAACATAAAACCTTGTATTCCAGCAATTTTCTAAGTTTATAACATGGATATTTGAAATTTTTCCCTATTTTTTTGGGACTGTATTCCCCCATTATTGGTGTCATCTAGGTTTTTTGTGCTAAGGTTGAGAGCTATGGTGAAAACTGAATTCCCTGAATATGTTTGGGGGCTGTATTCCCCCATTACTGGCTTTGTCCACATGATTTGCTATGAGGTTGAGAGCTATGGTGAGAACTGAATTCACTAAATGGTAGCCATTTAAGTTTCAGTCTTCCTCTCTTTTACAAAACAGCTGGTTTGGCATAGTGTTTACTTCTATTCCAACTCCTGTTCTGTTCAAACAAAAACTCAGAACTTACCTGAAAAAGCAATGGTTATGTCCCTGCTGTAACCCCGACTAGATCTCTCTCTCTCCCCTATCCCTCTCCCTCTCCCTCTCCTTCGTCCTTTTTCTTCTACAAGCCTTACTTCCATCACTTTATAAGTGCTAACTCTCTAATATCCTTCTCCTCCTCTAGGTGCATTTCTTTTTACTGTAAGCATAGATCTTTCGAATCTACTCACTTTTGTTTGTTCATTTTGTATATTTCTCTTCTCTCTTACTCTCCTTCTATAACCTTCCTATAAAATAATGTGAAATAAGTGTCATTTTTTAATTTTATTGTGTGAGAATGATGAATCCTTTTATGTTATGTTAGTATTGAATCCTATGATGTGTTTCTGCTTATTTTGTATATCCCCACCTCCTTTCTCCTTTTTACCACAGCTAAATTTTTGTATATCATGTAACTGTGTTTATCTCTATGTGGAGCTTTTCTCCCCGGGCCTCTACTGAAAATGGAAATACTTCCAGTTGGACTAGCCCGGTTAACAAATATAAAATAAATAAAAATAAAATAAAAATAGTGGTATGTTGCTCTGACTGTTTTTCACAGGGTCCCCTGGGTTCAGGACTTGGCAGTGAAATGTATGGTGATAACATAGAATTTTGTTCTAGCAACTTTCCAACATTATACAAGCAATGTTTAAAATGTGTCCCTGGTTTTTGGACTTTGACCCCCCCCCCAACCAATACATTTTGGCTTTTTCCAGATTTCTTGTGCTGCAAAATTCAGAGATACAGCTGAGTGTCGAGTAGATTTTACAAGGAGCTGAGAGCTGCAGGGGAACAAAAGTTTAGTGCTGCTTATGCTGAGTCTGCTTGCGTTGTTAATAGCACAACGGGTAGTGTACTTGCTTTTGATGCAGAAGGGTGTGGGTTCTACTGCCACAATAAGTAGATGCATTGCTGACACTGTACTGCCTTGTAAAGGGGGTTGATACTGCAGTACTTTTTGGCAAATATACCTAGCAACTATGAACCTGTTATCAGTTTGCCATCCATTCCTTATTGCGATCTTACTAGCTTATCATTTTTTTAATGCAACATAGGTGATTTATTCCTCAAGGGCAACAGGCACTTTATTTGTAGATGAAACAATGACATATACAGTTGTTTGCTAGCAGCAACCTCTTCATTAGTTACAGGTTTCTTTAATGTGGAATTATTTAGATGACTTTTACTTCTTCAGAGATTGTGCATATTTACTGATACTGGCGGACTGTAGATGTTTGAGTAGACTTTTATGATGGAAATGTTCTGAATTGGGCAGTTTTGTCATTATTGGTGCATGCATTTTGTTTAATTGTTTACTGGGAAAAATGTTCAAAACAATAAACTTACAATGCCGTCTAACAGCTGTACTGTGTTGTACAAGGTCAGGAAGGTGTATCAAAGAGCATGTGTATGTTTCATGTTCAAGGGGCCTATGATTTGAAAACAGCCCAAAGTGAATTTTTATCTGCCACTGGCAAAATGTATTTTCTTTGAATGTGGGTTTCAATGCTGTTTCAATGAATGTGAGTTTCAAGATCAGAGAAGTTTTAATGCTAAGTCTATTTTCATTGTGAGACTGCATTGCTTTGTTTAGCAGATATCTATTAGGGTTTGCGCTGTAAAATGAAAATAAAACTTTCAAATGGAATCCAAATCATTGCAGAAGTAAAGCAGTATGCACATTACAGTGTTTATGGTAAATGGGGCGAAATAACTAAGGAATGGGACATTGGAATGGCTGCAGGGGGGAGGCTCCATTCGACCATGAGTTTTTGATTGGGGTAGAGCAGCAAACTCAGACAGCCCTGGCTGAACTATACCTCTCAACTGTCCAGATTTTTGCAGAATGAATAGATTTTTGCTTCTTATTTTTTGGTTTGTTCCTCATACAATTTGTAGTTTTCTGGCAAATCATTTAGGAATGAAGTCATTAAATAATGACAGACATTGAGTTTCAGATATCATAACCTTCAGAAAAATGCAAGCTAAAGCAAGACCTGTTATTCTATCAACTGTCTTAAGTTTATACAACAGCAATTTTTAGTACTGTTTGTATGTTCCCCCAATACATTTGGCCTTGTCCAGATTTCCTACATTAAGAAGTTGAGAGGTATGTGCAAATTAATCGCTTTATAGAATTAGTAATCAAACCTCAACTGTCCCCAATATTGGCTCAAAATGTTGCTCTCCCCCTAATAATCCCTCCGCAAAATGGCAATTTCGGAAGAAAACGTGGAGGGTTTACAATTATAAATAACTATAATGATCAGAGTTATAGTTTGCTTTTATTCCAGAAATGCATGTAGATGCTCTTATTTTGTCAGCTGCACAAGTTAACAGTACTAATATTAAAAAGGTGTCCCTTCTTTGACAGGCTCTCAGCTGTATTGTGTGGCAATTTTATATTTTTGCATCACATTTTTGGTCTGTTTTTCATAACTAGATAACGTATAAGCCTTAGGAATTGAAATGCATATGACAGTATTTGTAATAAAGGACAGGATTACAGTATTTTCAGAAACTCATTACATTTGTTGGAGACTTGCAGTCATCTTTGCAGGCTTTACCCGTAAACTAAATAGAATGCCAATCATGTGTGGTCCATAACTTGTGCAGTAATCCTTTAAGCAATTTATC
This sequence comes from Protopterus annectens, assembly GCF_019279795.1. Classification (NCBI taxonomy): domain Eukaryota; kingdom Metazoa; phylum Chordata; order Ceratodontiformes; family Protopteridae; genus Protopterus; species Protopterus annectens. Next base: position 1,173,864,628 of record NC_056729.1, on the reverse strand, counting down.
TTGAGCTTGTTTCTTGTCTGCTGTTCATTTTTTAATTTTATCATGTCTTCCCCATGAAACAAGTACATAGTTGTTGTTAGACAGCAGGTCTTTTTTGAATAAGAAACATTGTTACAAGTGGGGGTATCACAGAGATTGCTACTGTCAGCATGTTACTTGGTAATTTTATAAAGCTGAATATAAATTATAATTAGAATTGCAGTGCAAGGAGAAGTGGCTTGAGTTGAGGGATGCATGTTTTTTTTATACTTGATTTTGACTGGCATTCTAGTAATGTATTTAAAAAGTAATTTATGTTTTCATGCCTCACAACCTTTGTGCTTCCATCTAGATATTAAGTAAGTTGTCATGTAGCCAATGCATTGAAATATGTTTTGTTCTACATTTCATTTTGTCTTGATTGGACTCTCGTAATGATGGTTTGGCACCCAGGGCAGCATATTTAATTAAAGTTCCAGTTGTTGTGGTTTTGAGCATAGCCCCACCCCTTTCTAGTTGGCCACACCCCTCCCATTGGCCGCACCCATCCAGTTGTCACCTGCAGCCCTCCTTTAATTTGAAGTCACCAGCTGCCACTGCAATTACCCTACCATTAACTGGGAAAACTACTTGAGTACAAACTCCCAGGCTCAGCGCTTCCTGGAATTTATCAACTCAAATGCCCTGGATCAGCTGGTAAACTCTCCTACCAGAGGCCACAACATATTGGACCTGGTCATCACCAACATGGGCAACAGCTGTTTCATACCAGAGGTCAACCCATCACTGGTTAGATCAGACCATAAACTAATCACCCTGGATGTTCACACCCCACCCCCCCAACCAAGGAAACCACAGTGAAAAACTTTTCTAAAGCAAACTTCACCTTACTTAAGCAGAGGTGGTAAGTTTCACAGCCCCCACACTAAAGGATAACACTGCCCAAGATGCAGATTCCTTTACAATTGCACTCTATGAGCACATACAAGGATGCATGGATTGTGCCATCCCTAGCAAAACCAAGACTCACTCCTCTAAGAGAAGGAAACCAGTCTGGTGGACCCCTGCCATAAACAGGTTATACAACAAATGATGGAAACTAGTTCAGAAAAAAAGCAAATCCCAAGAAGGAAAGACATCCCTGATCAATATCAGTAAGAAACTAAGGTCCCTCATAAAATCATCCAAGGCTAACTTCGAAAGAAAAATAGCCAAGGATTCAAAAGATAACCACAAAGCCTTCTTTAGCTATGTCAAGAATCTAAGTGGCAACTCACAGATATGCTCTGAGCTAGTGCAAAATAGCACAAAATATACTGAACCTACTGATACTGCCAACATCCTGGCAGATAGATTCAGTGCAAACTTCACCTCCCTCTCACCTTCAAAAGGGCCCACAACAATACCGGAAAAGTGTAGTGTCCCGGAGATCACAGAAGCACAGGTAAAAACAGCCAAGCCAAAAACACAGCATCAGTGGGGTCAGATGGTGTCCCAGGCTGCATCTTGCATGAACTACAGAACAAACTAACCCCCCACTTAAACACGCTGTTCAACCTCAGCCTCTCCACAGGGTACATGCCCATAGAATGGCACACAGCAACGGTTATTCTGCTCCACAAAGGAGGGGCCACAACTGACCCTGGTAACTATCACCCCATAAGCCTGACTAGCCCGGTCTGCAAGGCTATGGGGTGCATCATCATGGAACTCATTAACAAAGACATTAGGAACCTCCAAACACTTGACTCGACCCAGTTCAGCTTTGTTAAGGGCAGATCATGCCTACTAAACCTGGTTGACTTCTTCGAGACAGTCACCAAGGCCATAGACGAGGGAAAGGTGGTTCACACAGCCTACCTTGATCTCACCAAGGTGTTCGACACCATTCATCACTCGGGTATTATTGAAAAACACATCAGCCTGAACATAAACCCCTATGTCACAAGATGGGTTGCCAACTGGTTTACAGACAGAACTCACACAGTAAGAATAGTGGGCTCCAGGTCCAACTCTAAACCAGTCACAAGTGGTGTCCCACAAGGCTTGGTTCTGGGACCCCTACTGTTCAGCATATATTTCTCAGAAGTACAGGCAAACACAGGAGGACTATGGCTAACCAAGTTCACCGATGACTGCAAACTGGGAGCCATAACTGACCCTTCGGCTGACATGGACATCCTTAAAAAGGCCTTACTGAGACAGACACCTGGTGTCAAAGTCATGGCCTAAAGCTAAATGCCAAAAAATGCATAGTCATCCCGTTTGGGAAAAACAAAACACCCACGAATTACCACATAGGCGGAGCCCCCTTAATACAGAAGAGGTAATAAGAGATCTGGGGACCCAGATAGATAGTAATCTCTCCTTTGACAATCATATTGCCAAAGTAGTTAGGAAATCCTTCTATGTGGCCCATCTAATTACTAAGGGGTTCGCATCTAGAAATAAAGAGATTATAGTGCCCCTCTACTTGTCACTCATCAGACCCATCATAGAGTACAATGCCCGATTTAGGATGTACCTCACAAGATACTTCCAGCAACTGGAAAGACCACAAAAGCACCTCACCAAGAGGATTACTGGCCTCAAACATATGTTCTATGCAGCCTGACTGACAAAACTCCAGCTGTACCCGGTGACATATCGCTTACTCAGAGGTGATCTCTGCCTGACTTACAAAGCCATGTCCAACTCAGAATTGATGGACATGCTCCACCTAAAGAAATCCGAGTCACTGCGAGCCATGCGTTCTAGTGAGCTAAACCTCGCCACAACAATAAATAGAACATGCTGATGGGATAGATTCCCGTCACAGAGACTCCCCATGCTTTGAAACAAAATTCCTAATTACATTAGGCAGAGCCCCTCACTAACACTCTTCAAGAGAAGCCTTGACGAGTGGATGGGGAACAGAAAATACACCCCTGGGATCACTTCATTAGCTCTGCTTGACAGAGGCTCAGTTAATTAATCAATGGGGCGGCGAAAGCCGACACAATCTGGCTAGGGTTAAAAATGCCCTCAGGCAGATAGCCTAGTACCTACCTATGAACAGTACCGCCTGAATGATCAAGAGTCAGTCTGTTAAAAGCAAATGTATATATCCTAAATACCTAAATGACTGAAACCTGTTTCCATAAGTTGTCAAACTACTTGATGGGAGCAAGCCCCTTACTACCTTCCCTGGTCAGGCTTCACTCTCACATCTCTACTAAACCCCAGATATGCTCAGAACTAGTAAAAAAAAATGATGTGAATTACTGATCCTACACACACATTACCATACTGGCTGACAGGTTCAGTGCAAAACCCCCCCCCCCAAAGGAGAGATATCTGAAACATCTCCAGCCCAAGTGAGAACTGCTCTCTCAAAGCAAAAACACAGCATCCATGGGACCTGAGATAGTGAACCTAGAACCTATATGAACCTATATATATATATATATATATATATATATATATATATATATATATATATATATATATATATATATATATATATATATACATGCATATATAAACTATTTCAAGAATCAAAAAGCATTGGCAAAAGGAAAAACACCTTGAAAGTGACAGCACAAAAGTATATCAGCAGGAACTGCAATCTATGCATAATCACTGTATTGTAAACTAGACGGAGGAATGGTAATATTCAGGCAATGAGAGCAGTTACATTTGGACTGAATAAACATCAAATGCATTTATGGAGGCCTTGCAAGACACTGATTGAGGTAATGAGGTAGAAAAAAAAGCTCTATTATTGTAAAAAGGCAATCTTTCCCACACCATGGCAGTATAGTTGTTCAAATATTATGTGTATGGCAAAAATAAGTTAAGATAACAGCACTCAACAGCAGTACATTGTACTTTTCGGAAGCTAGAAGCTTATGGATTATAATGTGTGCAGTCACTAAATTGTGACCTCATCCATAGTACTAAATACATCAAAACAAAGATCCTGTTTTTTCTACTATATGGCAGTATACTGATTCAAATATTATTTATTTACCAGGAAAGTCCGACTTTGAACAAAGCCAATTTTCAGTAGAGGCCTGGGGAGAAACACTCCAGACACAATCTTTGTGATGTGGTAGGAAATCAGAGTACCCAGAGGAAATCCACAAAAATGCAGAGAGGATATGCAGACTCTGCACAGAAGGCACCCCAGCAGAGACTTTAACTGGAGAACCACTTGCTATGAGGCAACAACACAACCACTGCACCACTGCACCACCCATTATATGCGTGTCAAAAAAGTTTGTGCTGGAAACACATAACAGCAGTCTGTTGTCCTTCTGGGAAGCCAAAAACTTAGTGGTGTTAATGTGCATAATCAACAAATTGTGTCATGGAGAATAGCATTAAATATTTAAAATAAGAGGCATTACTGATATTTCACACCATGGAGTACAGCTGTCATGTCACAGAAGGTTTACCTTTACATGTGTGTAATGCATATGTGTGAAAGTAAAAAGTTTGAAAGGACGTTTTCCAGTTTTTACATAGTCGAAAAAAATGCATTGAATGTGCAATGAGCAAATGCACAGTGACATTTGTTCATTGCAGATTTGGCATTTTGGGTGTGGATTGCACTATAGTGGGGATCAGGAAATGGACCCTTTCCCCACTGTAGTGCAATATCGGAGTTAGAATATTAAAGTAGGGGGGCATGGGGGTGCAGCCCACCATGGGGGATGCAGGGGGGCTTGCTTGTTTGACACTGGCATTTGAAACTCAGCGAATCTGCTGTTCGATTTGCTGAGTTTCGAACTTTGGTGATGTTCGACATCCAGAATTCGGCATTACAGTTCACCCAACGGGCCGTTCGACAACATGATTTTCAGCATTTCAAAGCAAAACCATCACAGAATAGCATTATAACTCCCTTTAAACATCATAAAAAAGGTACAGAGTGGGGTAAAACCCTGTATGCAGTTTAATCCCATTGCAAAGCCAAATTGTGCATGCTTATTCTTAGGTAGTTACTAGGCATGTGGTCAAGAAAAAACATCAAAAAGCCTAGCCCAGTTTCCCAATTGCCCTAGAGCACTATCTGGTTAAGTGATATGAAATAATCAAATAGCTGACTACAGGAAGCGATACATTAACAGCTCATAGCCTCAATGCCCTACATTGCCACCAGTGTTATCCTTCATTATGCTAATATCACTTCTCCCAGGACTGTATGTGATTCCGAGACACTGTGGCAGTTGTATATCGACTAGCCTCAGCTACATGAATTAGGGACCAGAGCTACCGTTATGATCTCCCTTCCCTGAGATGTACAGGGCTGAGCACTACATTAGAATCAAATGTGACAATAAAAAAATCCATTATATGGCAGGATAATTCTTCACAAAGGCAAGAGAGCTTCTTGTATTCATTTTATTGGATGAAAATATTTTTTGCAATTACTCAAGCTATCATGCTAACAGATGCCCTTCATCAGGAGTTGATGAGTTCCTGTTTATGGGAGTTCCCAAAGATCCAGACCCCCCATTAACATAATATAATAATAACCATAGCTATGCTGTCATGCCTAATGACTGTCAATTCTTTATGAATGATTATTAAGCATAGTGGTGGATGACATTACAGCAGGGGCAGCTACCTAGTAAAGTACAATATTCCTTTCTGAGTAGATAATTATTTATTTTATTTATTTTACATTTGTTGACCGGGATAGTCTGACTGGATACATGTCCATTTTCAGCGGAGGCCTGGGGAGAAATGCTCCACACATATATACAAAACTGTTACATTAAACAAGTTAAAATACTGTTACAGATGCAATTGACAGGATAAAAGTAATTCCTTCTGTAATATATAAATCTGATTTGTTAAAGTTTTTATCAAATTAGGAAGCAATGTAGGGGTGGCCAAAAGACCTCTTTAGCACTTGTTTATATTGCCAGAATTAGTCAGGCTTAGAGCAAGGACATAGCCATTGCATTTTAAGGTACTGTTTTAGACTTTTGTGAATTGGGTTAGAGCAAGCTCTGAAGTAAGCTCAGCAGGAAGTCAGTTCCATATTTTGCCAACAGAGTTGGCATGCAGAGAGTCTCCAGCTGAGTTGTTGGCACTGAGTGTTTGGACTAGTAATTTGTTGGATGAGAGAAGTGACTTGAGGTTCCTGTAAGGGGTGATAATGTTTGTAAGTATGGGTGTGTTTTCAGGTTGGTAGAGAATTTTATTATTAACTGACTGAACTGAAGTTGGATAGGCAATTCTATATAAGATATATTAAACATTACCAAGTATCTATTCACTGCTGGCATGGGACACAGTAATTCCACCTATCTAGAGTACCAGTGGATACTGTATACATTGGTGAACTGGTGAACTATGCGCTCCCATATATCAGCCTTTGCATCCCTATAGTCATTGTCATTATTCATGTCTATGAGTCATAACAATGAATGCTGGTATAATAAGCAAAGTGTACAGAATGCATTTATGTAACAATGCCCTTAATGTTCAGCGATATCTGGCTTCAACAAGGGTGACAACAGTTTATATGTGGTTTGCTTATTGATTAATTTTACTTTTTAATCTAATGTGAGACTGGAATAGACAAGTAAATATTTTATAATGATCTAAAAAAGAGAGAAACAGGCTCTGATTGCCCAGAACTTGGAACATTTAAAAATGCATGAATGCAGTATGACTAAGGAACCAAGGTAATGGTGACAAGACCAAGCACTGAATCTTGCCTGACATCAGACTCCACTATTATAACAGAGATGCGTTAAGAAATCTTCCCTGACTTTATGATGGTGGCCCTCTATCTGATAAGGATACAAACCAACAATGTGGCTTTGGTTCATAGGTTAGTACTAAGCTAACTGCCCTTGCGAGCCATTTTAAGCCTAGCCAATTATCTCTTGGGAGACTCAAACCCTGCACCTTGTGTTTGTAAGGCAAACAACTTAACCATTAGGCCACCTTCCCAACCCATTTGGAGTAGTTAGGTATACACAAATACCATGCCCTCATGCTCTACAAAACAACTCACAAGATTAGCCAGCATCCTAAATTATCTGCTATATAATATGGTATATAATATAGCCACAAGATATGATTTTTGCAAATTTTGATTATGTTAATGAAATGAAAAAGGGTGACTGATGGAGTGCTCTGTAAATTATTAGAAAGAAAAGAATTAGGAGCTGAAATGAAGGAGTTGCTGTTTTACAGCATATGATTAGAATGACAAAATGGGACTTGGAGATGAAAACTTTTGAGTTGGGTCAGTAAGGGAGGTGAAAGTGGGAAATATTTTTAGAGAAATAGAGGTAGGTGATCCCTTGGAGATTAAAACATCTGAAGAAATTCTGGCAGAGTCTGAATTTGGAAAGACAATATTTTTTCCATGGGGGTCTATTAAAAAATAAACAGATTTTAATAGCAGATGAAATTTATACTGAGAGGGAGAGAACCAGTAAAGAGGAAATAATGTATGCAACTAACCAGAGTTTAGGGCAGAAAGACAGAATAAGTTCATAAGTTCATAGCTGTATACTAGGCTAATAACCACTAAGACACTTAGATGCCAAGCCATGCAACCCAAACGTGACCCACAGAATTGATATAGTAAGTGATTTATAGACTTCCTCTGTCCATCAGAGATATAGGTGCCAGACCAGGAAGGAATTTCTGATTACCAATCCATCAGTCCAAGATGCACTTAAATAGGGTTAGGGGGGAACTCTGCTTCTCATAGCTGGGGAGCCTGTTCCAAGAAATGCAAATTCTCTAAGAAACATATCTGTCTCTTTCAACATGTCCTATTTATGTTGCAAGCAAAATGTGGGTCTTTTAATCAAGTAGTTCTGATGCTGTTTGTTTTGTGGCTGTGCAAAAGGTACAGCAAAACAGGATACAGGGATGCGATGTACTCTAGGCAAAGATCACCTTGCAGAAGTCTGTATGATACACAGTAAAGAGACAAGGCGTGAGGCAATTAGCATAGGACATTGCGTTTACTTCCTGCATTCTTATTTGTAAGAAACCTTTGTGGACATTCCAGTTGTTGCATGTGTCTAGCCAGGTACATACCAAAGGGGGCATTATACTCTATGATGGGTGTGATGTGGGCTGAGTGCAGTGGTACAATGACCTCTCTGGACCAGATGTCATGTCCTTATTTATAAAATGAGCAACATAGAAGGATTTTCTTACTACTTTGGACACATGTTGGTCGAAGACTAAGTTACTATCTACATGAGTTCCCAAATCCCTGAATAGTGAGTCAACATTTAGGGGTGCTTTATTTATGATGCAGTTAGCCGGTGTGGCCAACTTTACTATATAAGTTCATAAAGTTTCCACTGGTGATTGAATGAAGGACATTCTGCATGTAAAGCAGATGTGATAAAAAGAACACCACAGAAGGAAGGCTCTATAAATCTTTTGGGGAGACCAGATGCAGAAGAATAACTTGAGAAGTTCAGGAACCGATACATTCAGTTAAGCAGAAAATGGGAAGAGGATGTTTTTATAGATTTTTCCAGCAAAGACAAAACCAAACAAATCCTAACAAATTGAGAAGGATGTTTGATAATAAATGACCAAATAAGCAAATAGGTGAAATTTCATTTAAATCAGCTCATAATGATTAAACCTGACCATTATGTAAATACAAAGTATGCATAACTACAGTGGGTAAACATGTATGAATGAAAAAAAAATCATAGACCCGGAGCAGCTATCTAATATTACAGTGTCACATATCCAAAGTGATGATTTTCTTTTTCTTTATCCACTTTACCATTTAAATTTAGATATCACTAGCTGTACAGCTAAAATCATCTATCCAAACTAAGGAGAAGGTAAGACAAAATGGTCTTTGATCATAGGGACTAGTAGCATTGACTCTTTATTAACTATTTATTTTATAATGTAGCACAAAGCTTGGTTCTCCAGTTCATTTGCTAGCTTGGGTGCTTCCTTTGTGGAATCTGTATATAATTCATTAGTCCAAGTGAGATTTTGCTGTAGTTTTCTGACACATCACAATGACATCCATCCATCCATCCATCCATCCATCCATCCATCCATCCATCCATCCATGCATCCATCCATCCATCACCCCTTTTCCCATTTTTGCACATGGGGTTGGGGGTGTACTTGAACAGTGAAAATCATCTAAAGCCAATGTTGTAGATGAAATGGTGAGCCTGTAAATTAGCCATAGATATGTATGCTTGTTATGCCAGTGTACAAGTGTGCATGTGTGTCTTTTGGCATGCACAACTCCTATGATGGACTAGAATCCTCTCAGGGATTAGTTTTTCTGTTTTGCATCCACTGAGTACTAAGATAAAGTCTTGCTCCACTATAAACCTAATATGTTAGCAGTCTTTCATTACTATTAATGATAGCAGAAATTAAAACCATTCCATCAAACATTTATACTTCACATATGGAAAATATTTTTATTTATTTATGCCTTTATTTATTTATTTGAATGTCTTAACTAGCTGAGAGCATTGATTAGAACAGATTAATTTCAGCCTTAGTTTGTGGAAATACAGATACAAATATAGATCAGAAACACATCTAAATTATACAAAGTTATTAAAGTGTACATAGAATGAGCAATTTATTGTGAATTTACACACACACACACACACACACACACACACACACACAGAAAAACTCTAATAAGTACTATTTCATTTATTTGCCTATCGACTGCATTGCTATAGTATTAACTTGTAAAATCTGCACTTATTTTGGCTTTTTGTGAGATCAATAGTTGGGAAAGCTTTGGTCTTAAACTCTAGTGAGAGTAGAGAGGAACTGAGTTATTTATGAGCTTGTGATTGCTAAAAGAAGCTGAGAGCATACAGTTCTATTATTTGCCAGAGGGCTGTTTTGATTTTTTTATTTTTTTTGCCTGTATAAGTTTGTTGTATTTGCAAGACACTGCTCATCAAACAGAGGTGTATTATGGTATACTATATAGATGCATGCACTACAGAACCCACTCCAGGAATTCCTACTGTTCGGAATAGTAGTTGCATAAGTCCCTGGTTTTCACTTAGAGGCATGTGTTGACTTATATTGTTACTTTTAGACTGACAGTACTTTATAAATCAGATTAAACCCCACTGGTGCTACTTCCCCTGCAGCTAACATAAACATCTGTGTAGATCAGTATGTATATATACCTTGATGAAGCTTTCCATGGACTTGCACATGTATAAATACTGAGCACGTGCGAGCCAGACTGCCATTTTGTAGAGAACTGTAGAGATGTAAGCATGCGCAAATGTAATGATCTGTCAGTTAATCAGTTCATTTATATTTTATGTTGCTGCTAGCTATCTTGATGTGTTTTATATAACAAAGCATATAAACAAACTATCCTGCCTGTTTGTCTTGAATCATAACATAGGACAAGCGATAATCTGGAAGCAAGGATTTGCACTTTCCTACTGTTTCTGAAGCCAACCTGGTTGAAATGGGCATCAGACCTCTCAACCTCTCAGTGCAAGAAATCTGGATAAATTTAGAAAGTTGCCAAAATGACAGATTTTGCATTATTATGTATTTTCTGATGGATATGAAGTCTGAAACTCGAATGTCTAATTATTTAGTATTATTTCATGATGTCAATTCTCAATAAGTTGCCAGAAAAATCATAAATTTTATGAGGAACAGACCAAAACTAATAGTCAAAAATCTGGACGTTTGAGAGATATGATGGGCATCCTGACAGAATGTAGCAATTGTGTCAGGTTTACTGACAACCAACTAAAACTTAAAGAAACTGACTCCTTGTGAGATAAATAGTTAACCCAATGTTATTGGATCCAAAGCTCTCACATATAGCCAGTAAAATAACAAGCATGTTGTCAGTAATATACAATAACACAATGTACCCTTCATACACAATACAGACCAAATAAATAGACCTACATATGCTGAGGTTTTAAAAAACTAAGCTTCATAAACCATAAAGGCCTTTTAAATGTAACCTAAACAAACAGTATCCTCAGCAAACTCACACTCACCTCAGGCAACACCCATGACAAAATTCACATCAGTAACTCACAACGTCACAACTCAGAAGCCCGTAAGGCAAACTTGCATACAATCCAACATCCTAGTCATGGGTGACTCCATAGCGAGACACACTCGCTAGTTGTGCATGGATTGAGGACCACTCAACTGTCCAGATTTTCACAGGTGTTTGCCTCATATTTTTGGTCTGTAGGTCATAAAATGTGTGGTTTTCTGGAAAATCATTGAGGCTGGAAGTCATTAAAAAATGACATACATTTGAGTTGTAGACTTCATATCCTTCAGAAAAATGTGTGCTAACACAGTTCCTGTTATTGTAGCAATGTCCTAACTTTATAAGAGCAATATTTAAAACATGTCCCTATTTTTGAACCTTTGTCCCCCTGCTATTTTCAGCTTTGTCCAGATTTCTTGCACTAAGGGGTTGAGAGGTATGGCATTGTCAGTTGCCTATAAGAGGCCAGGATTGACCATATCATGCATGCATTCAAGTCCTTGTACCACATGTACAGATATGATGGATTCATGTCCACTCATGCCCGACTTATAAATGCACATGTTGTGGTCAAATG